>NW_027672863.1:0-77000 GCF_964194105.1 Spermophilus citellus | reverse complement strand
TGTTGGATTTAGAGTTCCAAATACATGTATCAATATAGGAGAAAACATAGTGAAACCTAAAAATTCAAACTGTTACAGGAAATGAACGCTTCAACATAGAAGAATGACATTTGGGGAACCAAGTCGCCTTAGTGTACTGATCATTACCTGAAAGTATCATCCAGTTTGGGTGAAAAAATATTTGCTGAGATTTCTGGAGATTCGTAATTTTTGGAAGCTTGGCAACCCCTTTCCATGAAAGTGTTTCTCGCCAGTCACTGCTTAGGGCTACATCAAGAGGAAACAAAACATAGAGACAGAACGTGAAACTACTTTACTGTGTCAAGTTTCAAGAAGCTAGCACAAACCGTGTTGGATTTAGAGTTCCAAATACATGTATCAATATAGGAGAAAACAGAGTGAAACCTAAAAATTCAAACAGTTACAGGAAATGAATGCTTCAACATAGAAGAACGACATTTTGGGAACTAAGTCGCCTTAGTGTACTGATCATTACCTGAAAGTATCATCCAGTTTGGGTGAAAAAATATTTGCTGAGATTTCTGGAGATTCGTAACTTTTGGAAGCTTGGCAACATTTTTCCATGAAAGTGTTTCTCGCCAGTCACTGCTAAGGGCTACATCAAGAGGAAACAGAATATAGAGACAGAACGTGAAACTACTTTACTGTGTCAAGTTTCAAGAAGCTAGCACAAACCGTGTTGGATTTACAGTTCCAAATACATGTATCAATATAGGAGAAAACAGAGTGAAACCTAAAAATTCAAACTGTTACTGGAAATGAATGCTTCAACATAGAAGAACGAACTTTGGGGAACCAAGTCGCCTTCGTGTACTGATCATTACCTGAAAGTATCATCCAGTTTGGGTGAAAAAATATTTGCTGAGATTTCTGGAGATTCGTAATTTTTGGAAGCTTGGCAACCCCTTTCCATGAAAGTGTTTCTCGCCAGTCACTGCTTAGGGCTACATCAAGAGGAAACAAAACATAGAGACAGAACGTGAAACTACTTTACTGTGTCAAGTTTCAAGAAGCTAGCACAAACCGTGTTGGATTTAGAGTTTCAAATACATGTATCAATATAGGAGAAAACAGAGTGAAACCTAAAAATTCAAACTGTTACAGGAAATGAACGCTTCAACATAGAAGAATGAAATTTGGGGAACCAAGGCGCCTTAGTGTACTGATCATTACCTGAAAGTATCATCCAGTTTGGGTGAAAAAATATTTGCTGAGATTTCTGGAGATTCGTAATTTTTGGAAGCTTGGCAACCCCTTTCCATGAAAGTGTTTCTCGCCAGTCACTGCTTAGGGCTACATCAAGAGGAAACAAAACCTAGAGATAGAACGTGAAACTACTTTACTGTGTCAAGTTTCAAGAAGCTAGCACAAACCGTGTTGGATTTAGAGTTCCAAATACATCTATCAATATAGGAGAAAACAGAGTGAAACCTAAAAATTCAAACTGTTACAGGAAATGAACGCTTCAACATAGAAGTACGAACTTTGGGGAACCAAGTCGCCTTAGTGTACTGATCATTACCTGAAAGTATCATCCAGTTTGGGTGAAAAAATATTTGCTGATATTTCTGGAGATTCGTAATTTTTGGAAGCTTGGCAACCGCTTTCCATGAAAGTGTTTCTCACCAGTCACTGCTTAGGGCTACATCAAGAGGAAACAAAACCTAGAGATAGAACGTGAAACTACTTTACTGTGTCAAGTTTCAAGAAGCTAGCACAAACCGTGTTGGATTTAGAGTTCCAAATACATCTATCAATATAGGAGAAAACAGAGTGAAACCTAAAAATTCAAACTGTTACTGGAAATGAACGCTTCAACATAGAAGAACGAAATTTGGGGAACCAAGTCGCCTACGTGTACTGATCATTACCTGAAAGTATCATCCAGTTTGGGTGAAAAAATATTTGCTGAGATTTCTGGAGATTCGTAACTTTTGGAAGCTTGGCAACCTTTTTCCATGAAAGTGTTTCTCGCCAGTCACTGCTTAGGGCTACATCAAGAGGAAACAGAATATAGAGATAGAATGTGAAACTACATTACTTTGTCAAGTTTCATGAAGCTAGCACAAACCGTGTTGGATTTAAGGTTCCAAATACATGTATCAATATAGGAGAAAACAGAGTGAAACCTAAAAATTCAAACTGTTACAGGAAATGAACGCTTCAACATAGAAGAACGACATTTGGGGAACCAAGTCGCCTTAGTGTACTGATCATTACCTGAAAGTATCATCCAGTTTGGGTGAAAAAATATTTGCTGAGATTTCTGGAGATTCGTAATTTTTGGAAGCTTGGCAACCCCTCTCCATGAAAGTGGTTCTCGCCAGTCACTGCTTAGGGCTACATCAAGAGGAAACAAAACATAGAGATAGAACGTGAAACTACTTTATTGTGTCAAGTTTCAAGAAGCTAGCACAAACCGTGTTGGATTTAGAGTTCCAAATACATGTATCAATATAGGAGAAAACAGAGTGAAACCTAAAAATTCAAACTGTTACTGGAAATGAACGCTTCAACATAGAAGAAAGAACTTTGGGGAACCAAGTCGCCTTCGTGTACTGATCATTACCTGAAAGTATCATCCAGTTTGGGTGAAAAAATATTTGCTGAGATTTCTGGAGATTCGTAATTTTTGGAAGCTTGGCAACCCCTTTCCATGAAAGTGTTTCTCGCCAGTCACTGCTTAGGGCTACATCAAGAGGAAACAAAACCTAGAGATAGAACGTGAAACTACTTTACTGTGTCAAGTTTCAAGAAGCTAGCACAAACCGTGTTGGATTTAGAGTTCCAAATACATCTATCAATATAGGAGAAAACAGAGTGAAACCTAAAAATTCAAACTGTTACTGGAAATGAACGCTTCAACATAGAAGAACGAAATTTGGGGAACCAAGTCGCCTTAGTGTACTGATCATTACCTGAAAGTATCATCCAGTTTGGGTGAAAAAATATTTGCTGAGATTTCTGGAGATTCGTATTTTTGGAAGCTTGGCAACCCCTTTCCATGAAAGTGTTTCTCGCCAGTCACTGCTTAGGGCTACATCAAGAGGAAACAAAACATAGAGATAGAACGTGAAACTACTTTACTCTGTCAAGTTTCAAGAAGCTAGCACAAACCGTGTTGGATTTAGAGTTCCAAATACATCTATCAATATAGGAGAAAACAGAGTGAAACCTAAAAATTCAAACTGTTACTGGAAATGAACGCTTCAACATAGAAGTACGAACTTTGGGGAACCAAGTCGCCTTAGTGTACTGATCATTACCTGAAAGTATCATCCAGTTTGGGTGAAAAAATATTTGCTGAGATTTCTGGAGATTCGTAATTTTTGGAAGCTTGGCAACCCCTTTCCATGAAAGTGTTTCTCGCCAGTCACTGCTTAGGGCTACATCAAGAGGAAACAAAACATAGAGATAGAACGTGAAAGTACTTTACTGTGTCAAGTTTCAAGAAGCTAGCACAAACCGTGTTGGATTTAGAGTTCCAAATACATCTATCAATACAGGAGAAAACAGAGTGAAACCTAAAAATTCAAACTGTTTCTGGAAATGAACGCTTCAACATAGAAGAACGACATTTGGGGAACCAAGTCGCCTTAGTGTACTGATCATTACCTGAAAGTATCATCCAGTTTGGGTGAAAAAATATTTGCTGAGATTTCTGGAGATTCGTAATTTTTGGAAGCTTGGCAACCCCTTTCCATGAAAGTGTTTCTCGCCAGTCACTGCTTAGGGCTACATCAAGAGGAAACAAAACATAGAGACAGAACGTGAAACTACTTTACTGTGTCAAGTTTCAAGAAGCTAGCACAAACCGTGTTGGATTTAGAGTTCCAAATACATGTATCAATATAGGAGAAAACAGAGTGAAACCGAAAAATTCAAACTGTTACAGGAAATGAACGCTTCAACACAGAAGAACGACATTTGGGGAACCAAGTCGCCTTAGTGTACTGATCATTACCTGAAAGTATCATCCAGTTTGGGTGAAAAAATATTTGCTGAGATTTCTGGAGATTCGTAATTTTTGGAAGCTTGGCAACCCCTTTCCATGAAAGTGTTTCTCGCCAGTCACTGCTTAGGGCTACATCAAGAGGAAACAAAACATAGAGATAGAACGTGAAAGTACTTTACTGTGTCAAGTTTCAAGAAGCTAGCACAAACCGTGTTGGATTTAGAGTTCCAAATACTTCTATCAATATAGGAGAAAACAGAGTGAAACCTAAAAATTCAAACTGTTACAGGAAATGAACGCTTCAACATAGAAGAACGACATTTGGGGAACCAAGTCGCCTTAGTGTACTGATCATTACCTGAAAGTATCATCCAGTTTGGGTGAAAAAATATTTGCTGAGATTTCTGGAGATTCGTAATTATTGGAAGCTTGGCAACCCCTTTCCATGAAAGTGTTTCTCGCCAGTCACTGCTTAGGGCTACATCAAGAGGAAACAAAACATAGAGACAGAACGTGAAACTACTTTACTGTGTCAAGTTTCAAGAAGCTAGCACAAACCGTGTTGGATTTAGAGTTCCAAATACATGTATCAATATAGGAGAAAACAGAGTGAAACCTAAAAATTCAAACTGTTACAGGAAATGAACGCTTCAACACAGAAGAACGACATTTGGGGAACCAAGTCGCCTTAGTGTACTGATCATTACCTGAAAGTATCATCCAGTTTGGGTGAAAAAATATTTGCTGAGATTTCTGGAGATTCGTAATTTTTGGAAGCTTGGCAACCCCTTTCCATGAAAGTGTTTCTCGCCAGTCACTGCTTAGGGCTACATGAAGAGGAAACAAAACATAGAGATAGAACGTAAAACTACTTTATTGTGTCAAGTTTCAAGAAGCTAGCACAAACCGTGTTGGATTTAGAGTTCCAAATACATGTATCAATATAGGAGAAAACAGAGTGAAACCTCAAAATTCAAACTGTTACAGGAAATGAACGCTTCAACATAGAAGAACGACATTTGGGGAACCAAGTCGCCTTCATGTGCTGATCATTACCTGAAAGTATCATCCAGTTTGGTTGAAAAAATATTTGCTGAGATTTCTGGAGATTCGTAATTTTTGGAAGCTTGGCAACCCCTTTCCATGAAAGTGTTTCTCGCCAGTCACTGCTTAGGGCTACATCAAGAGGAAACAAAACATAGAGATAGAACGTGAAACTACTTTATTGTGTCAAGTTTCAAGAAGCTAGCACAAACCGTGTTGGATTTAGAGTTCCAAATACATGTATCAATATAGGAGAAAACATAGTGAAACCTAAAAATTCAAACTGTTACAGGAAATGAACGCTTCAACATAGAAGAATGACATTTGGGGAACCAAGTCGCCTTAGTGTACTGATCATTACCTGAAAGTATCATCCAGTTTGGGTGAAAAAATATTTGCTGAGATTTCTGGAGATTCGTAATTTTTGGAAGCTTGGCAACCCCTTTCCATGAAAGTGTTTCTCGCCAGTCACTGCTTAGGGCTACATCAAGAGGAAACAAAACATAGAGACAGAACGTGAAACTACTTTACTGTGTCAAGTTTCAAGAAGCTAGCACAAACCGTGTTGGATTTACAGTTCCAAATACATGTATCAATATAGGAGAAAACAGAGTGAAACCTAAAAATTCAAACTGTTACTGGAAATGAACGCTTCAACATAGAAGAACGAACTTTGGGGAACCAAGTCGCCTTCGTGTACTGATCATTACCTGAAAGTATCATCCAGTTTGGGTGAAAAAATATTTGCTGAGATTTCTGGAGATTCGTAATTTTTGGAAGCTTGGCAACCCCTTTCCATGAAAGTGTTTCTCGCCAGTCACTGCTTAGGGCTACATCAAGAGGAAACAAAACATAGAGACAGAACGTGAAACTACTTTACTGTGTCAAGTTTCAAGAAGCTAGCACAAACCGTGTTGGATTTAGAGTTTCAAATACATGTATCAATATAGGAGAAAACAGAGTGAAACCTAAAAATTCAAACTGTTACAGGAAATGAACGCTTCAACATAGAAGAATGAAATTTGGGGAACCAAGGCGCCTTAGTGTACTGATCATTACCTGAAAGTATCATCCAGTTTGGGTGAAAAAATATTTGCTGAGATTTCTGGAGATTCGTAATTTTTGGAAGCTTGGCAACCCCTTTCCATGAAAGTGTTTCTCGCCAGTCACTGCTTAGGGCTACATCAAGAGGAAACAAAACCTAGAGATAGAACGTGAAACTACTTTACTGTGTCAAGTTTCAAGAAGCTAGCACAAACCGTGTTGGATTTAGAGTTCCAAATACATCTATCAATATAGGAGAAAACAGAGTGAAACCTAAAAATTCAAACTGTTACAGGAAATGAACGCTTCAACATAGAAGTATGAACTTTGGGGAACCAAGTCGCCTTAGTGTACTGATCATTACCTGAAAGTATCATCCAGTTTGGGTGAAAAAATATTTGCTGATATTTCTGGAGATTCGTAATTTTTGGAAGCTTGGCAACCGCTTTCCATGAAAGTGTTTCTCACCAGTCACTGCTTAGGGCTACATCAAGAGGAAACAAAACCTAGAGATAGAACGTGAAACTACTTTACTGTGTCAAGTTTCAAGAAGCTAGCACAAACCGTGTTGGATTTAGAGTTCCAAATACATCTATCAATATAGGAGAAAACAGAGTGAAACCTAAAAATTCAAACTGTTACTGGAAATGAACGCTTCAACATAGAAGAACGAAATTTGGGGAACCAAGTCGCCTACGTGTACTGATCATTACCTGAAAGTATCATCCAGTTTGGGTGAAAAAATATTTGCTGAGATTTCTGGAGATTCGTAACTTTTGGAAGCTTGGCAACCTTTTTCCATGAAAGTGTTTCTCGCCAGTCACTGCTTAGGGCTACATCAAGAGGAAACAGAATATAGAGATAGAATGTGAAACTACATTACTTTGTCAAGTTTCATGAAGCTAGCACAAACCGTGTTGGATTTAAGGTTCCAAATACATGTATCAATATAGGAGAAAACAGAGTGAAACCTAAAAATTCAAACTGTTACTGGAAATGAACGCTTCAACATAGAAGAACGAAATTTGGGGAACCAAGTCGCCTTCGTGTACTGATCATTCCCTGAAAGTATCATCCAGTTTGGGTGAAAAAATATTTGCTGAGATTTCTGGAGATTCGTAACTTTTGGAAGCTTGGCAACCTTTTTCCATGAAAGTGTTTCTCACCAGTCACTGCTTAGGGCTACATCAAGAGGAAACAGAATATAGAGATAGAACGTGAAACTACTTTACTTTGTCAAGTTTCAAGAAGCTAGCACAAACCGTGTTGGATTTAGAGTTCCAAATACATCTATCAATATCGGAGAAAACAGAGTGAAACCTAAAAATTCAAAGTGTTACTGGAAATGAACGCTTCAACATAGAAGAACGACTTTTGGGGAACCAAGTTGCCTTCGTGTACTGATCATTACCTGAAAGTATCATCCAGTTTGGGTGAAAAAATATTTGCTGAGATTTCTGGAGATTCGTAATTTTTGGAAGCTTGGCAACCCCTTTCCATGAAAGTGTTTCTCGCCAGTCACTGCTTAGGGCTACATCAAGAGGAAACCAAACATAGAGACAGAACGTGAAACTACTTTACTGTGTCAAGTTTCAAGAAGCTAGCACAAACCGTGTTGGATTTAGAGTTCCAAATACATGTATCAATATAGGAGAAAACAGAGTGAAACCTAAAAATTCAAACTGTTACAGGAAATGAACGCTTCAACATAGAAGAACGACATTTGGGGAACCAAGTCGCCTTAGTGTACTGATCATTACCTGAAAGTATCATCCAGTTTGGGTGAAAAAATATTTGCTGAGATTTCTGGAGATTCGTAATTTTTGGAAGCTTGGCAACCCCTTTCCATGAAAGTGGTTCTCGCCAGTCACTGCTTAGGGCTACAGCAAGAGGAAACAAAACATAGAGATAGAACGTGAAACTACTTTACTGTGTCAAGTTTCAAGAAGCTAGCACAAACCGTGTTGGATTTAGAGTTCCAAATACATCTATCAATATAGGAGAAAACAGAGTGAAACCTAAAAATTCAAACTGTTACTGGAAATGAACGCTTCAACATAGAAGAACGAAATTTGGGGAACCAAGTCGCCTACGTGTACTGATCATTACCTGAAAGTATCATCCAGTTTGGGTGAAAAAATATTTGCTGAGATTTCTGGAGATTCGTAACTTTTGGAAGCTTGGCAACCTTTTTCCATGAAAGTGTTTCTCGCCAGTCACTGCTTAGGGCTACATCAAGAGGAAACAGAATATAGAGATAGAACGTGAAACTACATTACTTTGTCAAGTTTCATGAAGCTAGCACAAACCGTGTTGGATTTAGAGTTCCAAATACATGTATCAATATAGGAGAAAACAGAGTGAAACCTAAAAATTCAAACTGTTACTGGAAATGAACGCTTCAACATAGAAGAACGAAATTTGGGGAACCAAGTCGCCTTCGTGTACTGATCATTACCTGAAAGTATCATCCAGTTTGGGTGAAAAAATATTTGCTGAGATTTCTGGAGATTCGTAACTTTTGGAAGCTTGGCAACCTTTTTCCATGAAAGTGTTTCTCACCAGTCACTGCTTAGGGCTACATCAAGAGGAAACAGAATATAGAGATAGAACGTGAAACTACTTTACTTTGTCAAGTTTCATGAAGCTAGCACAAACCGTGTTGGATTTAGAGTTCCAAATACATCTATCAATATAGGAGAAAACAGAGTGAAACCTAAAAATTCAAAGTGTTACTGGAAATGAACGCTTCAACATAGAAGAACGACTTTTGGGGAACCAAGTCGCCTTCGTGTACTGATCATTACCTGAAAGTATCATCCAGTTTGGGTGAAAAAATATTTGCTGAGATTTCTGGAGATTCGTAATTTTTGGAAGCTTGGCAACCCCTCTCCATGAAAGTGGTTCTCGCCAGTCACTGCTTAGGGCTACAGCAAGAGGAAACAAAACATAGAGATAGAACATGAAACTACTTTACTGTATCAAGTTTCAAGAAGCTAGCACAAACCGTGTTGGATTTAGAGTTCCAAATACATGTATCAATATAGGAGAAAACAGAGTGAAACCTAAAAATTCAAACTGTTACTGGAAATGAACGCTTCAACATAGAAGAACGAACTTTGGAAAACCAAGTCGCCTTAGTGTACTGATCATTACCTGAAAGTATCATCCAGTTTGGGTGAAAAAATATTTGCTGAGATTTCTGGAGATTCGTAATTTTTGGTAGCTTGGCAACCCCTCTCCATGAAAGTGGTTCTCGCCAGTCACTGCTTAGGGCTACAGCAAGTGGAAACAAAACATAGAGATAGAACGTGAAACTACTTTACTGTGTCAAGTTTCAAGAAGCTAGCACAAACCGTGTTGGATTTAGAGTTCCAAATACATGTATCAATATAGGAGAAAACAGAGTGAAACCTAAAAATTCAAACTGTTACAGGAAATGAACACTTCAACATAAAATAACGAACTTTGGGGAACCAAGTCGCCTTAGTGTACTGATCATTACCTGAAAGTATCATCCAGTTTGGGTGAAAAAATATTTGCTGAGATTTCTGGAGATTCGTAATTTTTGGAAGCTTGGCAACCCCTTTCCATGAAAGTGTTTCTCGCCAGTCACTGCTTAGGGCTACATCAAGAGGAAACAAAACATAGAGATAGAACGTGAAACTACTTTATTGTGTCAAGTTTCAAGAAGCTAGCACAAACCGTGTTGGATTTAGAGTTCCAAATACATGTATCAATATAGGAGAAAACAGAGTGAAACCTAAAAATTCAAACTGTTACTGGAAATGAACGCTTCAACATAGAAGAAAGAACTTTGGGGAACCAAGTCGCCTTCGTGTACTTATCATTACCTGAAAGTATCATCCAGTTTGGGTGAAAAAATATTTGCTGAGATTTCTGGAGATTCGTAATTTTTGGAAGCTTGGCAACCCCTTTCCATGAAAGTGTTTCTCGCCAGTCACTGCTTAGGGCTACATCAAGAGGAAACAAAACATAGAGATAGAACGTAAATCTACTTTATTGTGTCAAGTTTCAAGAAGCTAGCACAAACCGTGTTGGATTTAGAGTTCCAAATACATGTATCAATATAGGAGAAAACAGAGTGAAACCTAAAAATTCAAACTGTTACAGGAAATGAACGCTTCAACATAGAAGAACGACATTTGGGGAACCAAGTCGCCTTCATGTGCTGATCATTACCTGAAAGTATCATCCAGTTTGGGTGAAAAAATATTTGCTGAGATTTCTGGAGATTCGTAATTTTTGGAAGCTTGGCAACCCCTTTCCATGAAAGTGTTTCTCGCCAGTCACTGCTTAGGGCTACATCAAGAGGAAACAAAACATAGAGATAGAACGTGAAACTACTTTACTCTGTCAAGTTTCAAGAAGCTAGCCCAAACCGTGTTGGATTTAGAGTTCCAAATGCATCTATCAATACAGGAGAAAACAGAGTGAAACCTAAAAATTCAAACTGTTTCTGGAAATGAACGCTTCAACATAGAAGAACGACATTTGGGGAACCAAGTCGCCTTAGTGTACTGATCATTACCTGAAAGTATCATCCAGTTTGGGTGAAAAAATATTTGCTGAGATTTCTGGAGATTCGTAATTATTGGAAGCTTGGCAACCCCTTTCCATGAAAGTGTTTCTCGCCAGTCACTGCTTAGGGCTACATCAAGAGGAAACAAAACATAGAGACAGAACGTGAAACTACTTTACTGTGTCAAGTTTCAAGAAGCTAGCACAAACCGTGTTGGATTTAGAGTTCCAAATACATGTATCAATATAGGAGAAAACAGAGTGAAACCTAAAAATTCAAACTGTTACAGGAAATGAACGCTTCAACATAGAAGAACGACATTTGGGGAACCAAGTCGCCTTAGTGTACTGATCATTACCTGAAAGTATCATCCAGTTTGGGTGAAAAAATATTTGCTGAGATTTCTGGAGATTCGTAATTTTTGGAAGCTTGGCAACCCCTTTCCATGAAAGTGGTTCTCGCCAGTCACTGCTTAGGGCTACAGCAAGAGGAAACAAAACATAGAGATAGAACGTGAAACTACTTTACTGTGTCAAGTTTCAAGAAGCTAGCACAAACCGTGTTGGATTTAGAGTTCCAAATACATCTATCAATATAGGAGAAAACAGAGTGAAACCTAAAAATTCAAACTGTTACTGGAAATGAACGCTTCAACATAGAAGAACGAAATTTGGGGAACCAAGTCGCCTACGTGTACTGATCATTACCTGAAAGTATCATCCAGTTTGGGTGAAAAAATATTTGCTGAGATTTCTGGAGATTCGTAACTTTTGGAAGCTTGGCAACCTTTTTCCATGAAAGTGTTTCTCGCCAGTCACTGCTTAGGGCTACATCAAGAGGAAACAGAATATAGAGATAGAACGTGAAACTACATTACTTTGTCAAGTTTCATGAAGCTAGCACAAACCGTGTTGGATTTAGAGTTCCAAATACATGTATCAATATAGGAGAAAACAGAGTGAAACCTAAATATTCAAACTGTTACTGGAAATGAACGCTTCAACATAGAAGAACGAAATTTGGGGAACCAAGTCGCCTTCGTGTACTGATCATTACCTGAAAGTATCATCCAGTTTGGGTGAAAAAATATTTGCTGAGATTTCTGGAGATTCGTAACTTTTGGAAGCTTGGCAACCTTTTTCCATGAAAGTGTTTCTCACCAGTCACTGCTTAGGGCTACATCAAGAGGAAACAGAATATAGAGATAGAACGTGAAACTACTTTACTTTGTCAAGTTTCATGAAGCTAGCACAAACCGTGTTGGATTTAGAGTTCCAAATACATCTATCAATATAGGAGAAAACAGAGTGAAACCTAAAAATTCAAAGTGTTACTGGAAATGAACGCTTCAACATAGAAGAACGACTTTTGGGGAACCAAGTCGCCTTCGTGTACTGATCATTACCTGAAAGTATCATCCAGTTTGGGTGAAAAAATATTTGCTGAGATTTCTGGAGATTCGTAATTTTTGGAAGCTTGGCAACCCCTCTCCATGAAAGTGGTTCTCGCCAGTCACTGCTTAGGGCTACAGCAAGAGGAAACAAAACATAGAGATAGAACATGAAACTACTTTACTGTGTCAAGTTTCAAGAAGCTAGCACAAACCGTGTTGGATTTAGAGTTCCAAATACATGTATCAATATAGGAGAAAACAGAGTGAAACCTAAAAATTCAAACTGTTACAGGAAATGAACGCTTCAACATAAAAGAACGAACTTTGGGGAACCAAGTCGCCTTAGTGTACTGATCATTACCTGAAAGTATCATCCAGTTTGGGTGAAAAAATATTTGCTGAGATTTCTGGAGATTCGTAATTTTTGGAAGCTTGGCAACCCCTTTCCATGAAAGTGTTTCTCGCCAGTCACTGCTTAGGGCTACATCAAGAGGAAACAAAACATAGAGATAGAACGTGAAACTACTTTATTGTGTCAAGTTTCAAGAAGCTAGCACAAACCGTGTTGGATTTAGAGTTCCAAATACATGTATCAATATAGGAGAAAACAGAGTGAAACCTAAAAATTCAAACTGTTACTGGAAATGAACGCTTCAACATAGAAGAACGAACTTTGGGGAACCAAGTCGCCTTCGTGTACTGATCATTACCTGAAAGTATCATCCAGTTTGGGTGAAAAAATATTTGCTGACATTTCTGGAGATTCGTAATTTTTGGAAGCTTGGCAACCCCTTTCCATGAAAGTGTTTCTCGCCAGTCACTGCTTAGGGCTACATCAAGAGGAAACAAAACATAGAGATAGAACGTAAATCTACTTTATTGTGTCAAGTTTCAAGAAGCTAGCACAAACCGTGTTGGATTTAGAGTTCCAAATACATGTATCAATATAGGAGAAAACAGAGTGAAACCTAAAAATTCAAACTGTTACAGGAAATGAACGCTTCAACATAGAAGAACGACATTTGGGGAACCAAGTCGCCTTCATGTGCTGATCATTACCTGAAAGTATCATCCAGTTTGGGTGAAAAAATATTTGCTGAGATTTCTGGAGATTCGTAATTTTTGGAAGCTTGGCAACCCCTTTCCATGAAAGTGTTTCTCGCCAGTCACTGCTTAGGGCTACATCAAGAGGAAACAAAACATAGAGATAGAACGTGAAACTACTTTACTCTGTCAAGTTTCAAGAAGCTAGCCCAAACCGTGTTGGATTTAGAGTTCCAAATACATCTATCAATACAGGAGAAAACAGAGTGAAACCTAAAAATTCAAACTGTTTCTGGAAATGAACGCTTCAACATAGAAGAACGACATTTGGGGAACCAAGTCGCCTTAGTGTACTGATCATTACCTGAAAGTATCATCCAGTTTGGGTGAAAAAATATTTGCTGAGATTTCTGGAGATTCGTAATTTTTGGAAGCTTGGCAACCCCTTTCCATGAAAGTGTTTCTCGCCAGTCACTGCTTAGGGCTACATCAAGAGGAAACAAAACATAGAGATAGAACGTAAAACTACTTTATTGTGTCAAGTTTCAAGAAGCTACCACAAACCGTGTTGGATTTAGAGTTCCAAATACATGTATCAATATAGGAGAAAACAGAGTGAAACCTAAAAATTCAAACTGTTACAGGAAATGAACGCTTCAACATAGAAGAACGACATTTGGGGAACCAAGTCGCCTTCATGTGCTGATCATTACCTGAAAGTATCATCCAGTTTGGGTGAAAAAATATTTGCTGAGATTTCTGGAGATTCGTAATTTTTGGAAGCTTGGCAACCCCTTTCCATGAAAGTGTTTCTCGCCAGTCACTGCTTAGGGCTACATCAAGAGGAAACAAAACATAGAGATAGAACGTAAAACTACTTTATTGTGTCAAGTGTCAAGAAGCTAGCACAAACCGTGTTGGATTTAGAGTTCCAAATACATGTATCAATATAGGAGAAAACATAGTGAAACCTAAAAATTCAAACTGTTACAGGAAATGAACGCTTCAACATAGAAGAATGACATTTGGGGAACCAAGTCGCCTTAGTGTACTGATCATTACCTGAAAGTATCATCCAGTTTGGGTGAAAAAATATTTGCTGAGATTTCTGGAGATTCGTAATTTTTGGAAGCTTGGCAACCCCTTTCCATGAAAGTGTTTCTCGCCAGTCACTGCTTAGGGCTACATCAAGAGGAAACAAAACATAGAGATAGAACGTGAAACTACTTTACTCTGTCAAGTTTCAAGAAGCTAGCCCAAACCGTGTTGGATTTAGAGTTCCAAATACATCTATCAATACAGGAGAAAACAGAGTGAAACCTAAAAATTCAAACTGTTTCTGGAAATGAACGCTTCAACATAGAAGAACGACATTTGGGGAACCAAGTCGCCTTAGTGTACTGATCATTACCTGAAAGTATCATCCAGTTTGGGTGAAAAAATATTTGCTGAGATTTCTGGAGATTCGTAATTTTTGGAAGCTTGGCAACCCCTTTCCATGAAAGTGTTTCTCGCCAGTCACTGCTTAGGGCTACATCAAGAGGAAACAAAACATAGAGATAGAACGTAAAACTACTTTATTGTGTCAAGTTTCAAGAAGCTACCACAAACCGTGTTGGATTTAGAGTTCCAAATACATGTATCAATATAGGAGAAAACAGAGTGAAACCTAAAAATTCAAACTGTTACAGGAAATGAACGCTTCAACATAGAAGAACGACATTTGGGGAACCAAGTCGCCTTCATGTGCTGATCATTACCTGAAAGTATCATCCAGTTTGGGTGAAAAAATATTTGCTGAGATTTCTGGAGATTCGTAATTTTTGGAAGCTTGGCAACCCCTTTCCATGAAAGTGTTTCTCGCCAGTCACTGCTTAGGGCTACATCAAGAGGAAACAAAACATAGAGATAGAACGTAAAACTACTTTATTGTGTCAAGTTTCAAGAAGCTAGCACAAACCGTGTTGGATTTAGAGTTCCAAATACATGTATCAATATAGGAGAAAACATAGTGAAACCTAAAAATTCAAACTGTTACAGGAAATGAACGCTTCAACATAGAAGAATGACATTTGGGGAACCAAGTCGCCTTAGTGTACTGATCATTACCTGAAAGTATCATCCAGTTTGGGTGAAAAAATATTTGCTGAGATTTCTGGAGATTCGTAATTTTTGGAAGCTTGGCAACCCCTTTCCATGAAAGTGTTTCTCGCCAGTCACTGCTTAGGGCTACATCAAGAGGAAACAAAACATAGAGACAGAACGTGAAACTACTTTACTGTGTCAAGTTTCAAGAAGCTAGCACAAACCGTGTTGGATTTAGAGTTCCAAATACATGTATCAATATAGGAGAAAACAGAGTGAAACCTAAAAATTCAAACTGTTACTGGAAATGAACGCTTCAACATAGAAGAACGACATTTGGGGAACCAAGTCGCCTTAGTGTACTGATCATTACCTGAAAGTATCATCCAGTTTGGGTGAAAAAATATTTGCTGAGATTTCTGGAGATTCGTAATTTTTGGAAGCTTGGCAACCCCTTTCCATGAAAGTGGTTCTCGCCAGTCACTGCTTAGGGCTACAGCAAGAGGAAACAAAACATTGAGATAGAACGTGAAACTACTTTACTGTGTCAAGTTTCAAGAAGCTAGCACAAACCGTGTTGGATTTAGAGTTCCAAATACATGTATCAATATAGGAGAAAACAGAGTGAAACCTAAAAATTCAAACAGTTACAGGAAATGAATGCTTCAACATAGAAGAACGACATTTTGGGAACCAAGTCGCCTTAGTGTACTGATCATTACCTGAAAGTATCATCCAGTTTGGGTGAAAAAATATTTGCTGAGATTTCTGGAGATTCGTAATTTTTGGAAGCTTGGCAACCCCTTTCCATGAAAGTGTTTCTCGCCAGTCACTGCTTAGGGCTACATCAAGAGGAAACAAAACATAGAGATAGAACGTGAAAGTACTTTACTGTGTCAAGTTTCAAGAAGCTAGCACAAACCGTGTTGGATTTAGAGTTCCAAATACATCTATCAATATAGGAGAAAACAGAGTGAAACCTAAAAATTCAAACTGTTTCTGGAAATGAACGCTTCAACATAGAAGAACGACATTTGGGGAACCAAGTCGCCTTAGTGTACTGATCATTACCTGAAAGTATCATCCAGTTTGGGTGAAAAAATATTTGCTGAGATTTCTGGAGATTCGTAATTATTGGAAGCTTGGCAACCCCTTTCCATGAAAGTGTTTCTCGCCAGTCACTGCTTAGGGCTACATCAAGAGGAAACAAAACATAGAGACAGAACGTGAAACTACTTTACTGTGTCAAGTTTCAAGAAGCTAGCACAAACCGTGTTGGATTTAGAGTTCCAAATACATGTATCAATATAGGAGAAAACAGAGTGAAACCTAAAAATTCAAACTGTTACAGGAAATGAACGCTTCAACACAGAAGAACGACATTTGGGGAACCAAGTCGCCTTAGTGTACTGATCATTACCTGAAAGTATCATCCAGTTTGGGTGAAAAAATATTTGCTGAGATTTCTGGAGATTCGTAATTTTTGGAAGCTTGGCAACCCCTTTCCATGAAAGTGTTTCTCGCCAGTCACTGCTTAGGGCTACATCAAGAGGAAACAAAACATAGAGATAGAACGTAAATCTACTTTATTGTGTCAAGTTTCAAGAAGCTAGCACAAACCGTGTTGGATTTAGAGTTCCAAATACATGTATCAATATAGGAGAAAACATAGTGAAACCTAAAAATTCAAACTGTTACAGGAAATGAACGCTTCAACATAGAAGAATGACATTTGGGGAACCAAGTCGCCTTAGTGTACTGATCATTACCTGAAAGTATCATCCAGTTTGGGTGAAAAAATATTTGCTGAGATTTCTGGAGATTCGTAATTTTTGGAAGCTTGGCAACCCCTTTCCATGAAAGTGTTTCTCGCCAGTCACTGCTTAGGGCTACATCAAGAGGAAACAAAACATAGAGACAGAACGTGAAACTACTTTACTGTGTCAGGTTTTAGAAGCTAGCACAAACCGTGTTGGATTTAGAGTTCCAAATACATGTATCAATATAGGAGAAAACAGAGTGAAACCTAAAAATTCAAACTGTTACTGGAAATGAACGCTTCAACATAGAAGAACGACATTTGGGGAACCAAGTCGCCTTAGTGTACTGATCATTACCTGAAAGTATCATCCAGTTTGGGTGAAAAAATATTTGCTGAGATTTCTGGAGATTCGTAATTTTTGGAAGCTTGGCAACCCCTTTCCATGAAAGTGGTTCTCGCCAGTCACTGCTTAGGGCTACAGCAAGAGGAAACAAAACATAGAGATAGAACGTGAAACTACTTTACTGTGTCAAGTTTCAAGAAGCTAGCACAAACCGTGTTGGATTTAGAGTTCCAAATACATGTATCAAAATAGGAGAAAACAGAGTGAAACCTAAAAATTCAAACAGTTACAGGAAATGAATGCTTCAACATAGAAGAACGACATTTTGGGAACCAAGTCGCCTTAGTGTACTGATCATTACCTGAAAGTATCATCCAGTTTGGGTGAAAAAAATATTTGCTGAGATTTCTGGAGATTCGTAACTTTTGGAAGCTTGGCAACATTTTTCCATGAAAGTGTTTCTCGCCAGTCACTGCTTAGGGCTACATCAAGAGGAAACAGAATATAGAGATAGAACGTGAAACTACTTTACTTTGTCAAGTTTCAAGAAGCTAGCACAAACCGTGTTGGATTTACAGTTCCAAATACATGTATCAATATAGGAGAAAACAGAGTGAAACCTAAAAATTCAAACTGTTACTGGAAATGAATGCTTCAACATAGAAGAACGAACTTTGGGGAACCAAGTCGCCTTCGTGTACTGATCATTACCTGAAAGTATCATCCAGTTTGGGTGAAAAAATATTTGCTGAGATTTCTGGAGATTCGTAATTTTTGGAAGCTTGGAAACCCCTTTCCATGAAAGTGTTTCTCGCCAGTCACTGCTTAGGGCTACATCAAGAGGAAACAAAACATAGAGACAGAACGTGAAACTACTTTACTGTGTCAAGTTTCAAGAAGCTAGCACAAACCGTGTTGGATTTAGAGTTTCAAATACATGTATCAATATAGGAGAAAACAGAGTGAAACCTAAAAATTCAAACTGTTACAGGAAATAAATGCTTCAACATAGAAGAATGAAATTTGGGGAACCAAGTCGCCTTAGTGTACTGATCATTACCTGAAAGTATCATCCAGTTTGGGTGAAAAAATATTTGCTGAGATTTCTGGAGATTCGTAATTTTTGGAAGCTTGGCAACCCCTGTCCATGAAAGTGGTTCTCGCCAGTCACTGCTTAGGGCTACATCAAGAGGAAACAAAACCTAGAGATACAACGTGAAACTACTTTACTGTGTCAAGTTTCAAGAAGCTAGCACAAACCGTGTTGGATTTAGAGTTCCAAATACATCTATCAATATAGGAGAAAACAGAGTGAAACCTAAAAATTCAAACTGTTACAGGAAATGAACGCTTCAACATAGAAGTACGAACTTTGGGGAACCAAGTCGCCTTAGTGTACTGATCATTACCTGAAAGTATCATACAGTTTGGGTGAAAAAATATTTGCTGATATTTCTGGAGATTCGTAATTTTTGGAAGCTTGGCAACCGCTTTCCATGAAAGTGTTTCTCGCCAGTCACTGCTTAGGGCTACATCAAGAGGAAACAAAACCTAGAGATAGAACTTGAAACTACTTTACTGTGTCAAGTTTCAAGAAGCTAGCACAAACCGTGTTGGATTTAGAGTTCCAAATACATCTATCAATACAGGAGAAAACAGAGTGAAACCTAAAAATTCAAACTGTTTCTGGAAATGAACGCTTCAACATAGAAGAACGACATTTGGGGAACCAAGTCGCCTACGTGTACTGATCATTACCTGAAAGTATCATCCAGTTTGGGTGAAAAAATATTTGCTGAGATTTCTGGAGATTCGTAACTTTTGGAAGCTTGGCAACCTTTTTCCATGAAAGTGTTTCTCGCCAGTCACTGCTTAGGGCTACATCAAGAGGAAACAGAATATAGAGATAGAACGTGAAACTACATTACTTTGTCAAGTTTCATGAAGCTAGCACAAACCGTGTTGGATTTAGAGTTCCAAATACATGTATCAATATAGGAGAAAACAGAGTGAAACCTAAAAATTCAAACTGTTACTGGAAATGAACGCTTCAACATAGAAGAACGAAATTTGGGGAACCAAGTCGCCTTCGTGTACTGATCATTACCTGAAAGTATCATCCAGTTTGGGTGAAAAAATATTTGCTGAGATTTCTGGAGATTCGTAACTTTTGGAAGCTTGGCAACCTTTTTCCATGAAAGTGTTTCTCACCAGTCACTGCTTAGGGCTACATCAAGAGGAAACAGAATATAGAGATAGAACGTGAAACTACTTTACTTTGTCAAGTTTCATGAAGCTAGCACAAACCGTGTTGGATTTAGAGTTCCAAATACATCTATCAATATAGGAGAAAACAGAGTGAAACCTAAAAATTCAAAGTGTTACTGGAAATGAACGCTTCAACATAGAAGAACGACTTTTGGGGAACCAAGTCGCCTTCGTGTACTGATCATTACCTGAAAGTATCATCCAGTTTGGGTGAAAAAATATTTGCTGAGATTTCTGGAGATTCGTAATTTTTGGAAGCTTGGCAACCCCTCTCCATGAAAGTGGTTCTCGCCAGTCACTGCTTAGGGCTACAGCAAGAGGAAACAAAACATAGAGATAGAACATGAAACTACTTTACTGTATCAAGTTTCAAGAAGCTAGCACAAACCGTGTTGGATTTAGAGTTCCAAATACATGTATCAATATAGGAGAAAACAGAGTGAAACCTAAAAATTCAAACTGTTACTGGAAATGAACGCTTCAACATAGAAGAACGAACTTTGGAAAACCAAGTCGCCTTAGTGTACTGATCATTACCTGAAAGTATCATCCAGTTTGGGTGAAAAAATATTTGCTGAGATTTCTGGAGATTCGTAATTTTTGGTAGCTTGGCAACCCCTCTCCATGAAAGTGGTTCTCGCCAGTCACTGCTTAGGGCTACAGCAAGTGGAAACAAAACATAGAGATAGAACGTGAAACTACTTTACTGTGTCAAGTTTCAAGAAGCTAGCACAAACCGTGTTGGATTTAGAGTTCCAAATACATGTATCAATATAGGAGAAAACAGAGTGAAACCTAAAAATTCAAACTGTTACAGGAAATGAACACTTCAACATAAAATAACGAACTTTGGGGAACCAAGTCGCCTTAGTGTACTGATCATTACCTGAAAGTATCATCCAGTTTGGGTGAAAAAATATTTGCTGAGATTTCTGGAGATTCGTAATTTTTGGAAGCTTGGCAACCCCTTTCCATGAAAGTGTTTCTCGCCAGTCACTGCTTAGGGCTACATCAAGAGGAAACAAAACATAGAGATAGAACGTGAAACTACTTTATTGTGTCAAGTTTCAAGAAGCTAGCACAAACCGTGTTGGATTTAGAGTTCCAAATACATGTATCAATATAGGAGAAAACAGAGTGAAACCTAAAAATTCAAACTGTTACTGGAAATGAACGCTTCAACATAGAAGAAAGAACTTTGGGGAACCAAGTCGCCTTCGTGTACTTATCATTACCTGAAAGTATCATCCAGTTTGGGTGAAAAAATATTTGCTGAGATTTCTGGAGATTCGTAATTTTTGGAAGCTTGGCAACCCCTTTCCATGAAAGTGTTTCTCGCCAGTCACTGCTTAGGGCTACATCAAGAGGAAACAAAACATAGAGATAGAACGTAAATCTACTTTATTGTGTCAAGTTTCAAGAAGCTAGCACAAACCGTGTTGGATTTAGAGTTCCAAATACATGTATCAATATAGGAGAAAACAGAGTGAAACCTAAAAATTCAAACTGTTACAGGAAATGAACGCTTCAACATAGAAGAACGACATTTGGGGAACCAAGTCGCCTTCATGTGCTGATCATTACCTGAAAGTATCATCCAGTTTGGGTGAAAAAATATTTGCTGAGATTTCTGGAGATTCGTAATTTTTGGAAGCTTGGCAACCCCTTTCCATGAAAGTGTTTCTCGCCAGTCACTGCTTAGGGCTACATCAAGAGGAAACAAAACATAGAGATAGAACGTGAAACTACTTTACTCTGTCAAGTTTCAAGAAGCTAGCCCAAACCGTGTTGGATTTAGAGTTCCAAATGCATCTATCAATACAGGAGAAAACAGAGTGAAACCTAAAAATTCAAACTGTTTCTGGAAATGAACGCTTCAACATAGAAGAACGACATTTGGGGAACCAAGTCGCCTTAGTGTACTGATCATTACCTGAAAGTATCATCCAGTTTGGGTGAAAAAATATTTGCTGAGATTTCTGGAGATTCGTAATTATTGGAAGCTTGGCAACCCCTTTCCATGAAAGTGTTTCTCGCCAGTCACTGCTTAGGGCTACATCAAGAGGAAACAAAACATAGAGACAGAACGTGAAACTACTTTACTGTGTCAAGTTTCAAGAAGCTAGCACAAACCGTGTTGGATTTAGAGTTCCAAATACATGTATCAATATAGGAGAAAACAGAGTGAAACCTAAAAATTCAAACTGTTACAGGAAATGAACGCTTCAACATAGAAGAACGACATTTGGGGAACCAAGTCGCCTTAGTGTACTGATCATTACCTGAAAGTATCATCCAGTTTGGGTGAAAAAATATTTGCTGAGATTTCTGGAGATTCGTAATTTTTGGAAGCTTGGCAACCCCTTTCCATGAAAGTGGTTCTCGCCAGTCACTGCTTAGGGCTACAGCAAGAGGAAACAAAACATAGAGATAGAACGTGAAACTACTTTACTGTGTCAAGTTTCAAGAAGCTAGCACAAACCGTGTTGGATTTAGAGTTCCAAATACATCTATCAATATAGGAGAAAACAGAGTGAAACCTAAAAATTCAAACTGTTACTGGAAATGAACGCTTCAACATAGAAGAACGAAATTTGGGGAACCAAGTCGCCTACGTGTACTGATCATTACCTGAAAGTATCATCCAGTTTGGGTGAAAAAATATTTGCTGAGATTTCTGGAGATTCGTAACTTTTGGAAGCTTGGCAACCTTTTTCCATGAAAGTGTTTCTCGCCAGTCACTGCTTAGGGCTACATCAAGAGGAAACAGAATATAGAGATAGAACGTGAAACTACATTACTTTGTCAAGTTTCATGAAGCTAGCACAAACCGTGTTGGATTTAGAGTTCCAAATACATGTATCAATATAGGAGAAAACAGAGTGAAACCTAAATATTCAAACTGTTACTGGAAATGAACGCTTCAACATAGAAGAACGAAATTTGGGGAACCAAGTCGCCTTCGTGTACTGATCATTACCTGAAAGTATCATCCAGTTTGGGTGAAAAAATATTTGCTGAGATTTCTGGAGATTCGTAACTTTTGGAAGCTTGGCAACCTTTTTCCATGAAAGTGTTTCTCACCAGTCACTGCTTAGGGCTACATCAAGAGGAAACAGAATATAGAGATAGAACGTGAAACTACTTTACTTTGTCAAGTTTCATGAAGCTAGCACAAACCGTGTTGGATTTAGAGTTCCAAATACATCTATCAATATAGGAGAAAACAGAGTGAAACCTAAAAATTCAAAGTGTTACTGGAAATGAACGCTTCAACATAGAAGAACGACTTTTGGGGAACCAAGTCGCCTTCGTGTACTGATCATTACCTGAAAGTATCATCCAGTTTGGGTGAAAAAATATTTGCTGAGATTTCTGGAGATTCGTAATTTTTGGAAGCTTGGCAACCCCTCTCCATGAAAGTGGTTCTCGCCAGTCACTGCTTAGGGCTACAGCAAGAGGAAACAAAACATAGAGATAGAACATGAAACTACTTTACTGTGTCAAGTTTCAAGAAGCTAGCACAAACCGTGTTGGATTTAGAGTTCCAAATACATGTATCAATATAGGAGAAAACAGAGTGAAACCTAAAAATTCAAACTGTTACAGGAAATGAACGCTTCAACATAAAAGAACGAACTTTGGGGAACCAAGTCGCCTTAGTGTACTGATCATTACCTGAAAGTATCATCCAGTTTGGGTGAAAAAATATTTGCTGAGATTTCTGGAGATTCGTAATTTTTGGAAGCTTGGCAACCCCTTTCCATGAAAGTGTTTCTCGCCAGTCACTGCTTAGGGCTACATCAAGAGGAAACAAAACATAGAGATAGAACGTGAAACTACTTTATTGTGTCAAGTTTCAAGAAGCTAGCACAAACCGTGTTGGATTTAGAGTTCCAAATACATGTATCAATATAGGAGAAAACAGAGTGAAACCTAAAAATTCAAACTGTTACTGGAAATGAACGCTTCAACATAGAAGAACGAACTTTGGGGAACCAAGTCGCCTTCGTGTACTGATCATTACCTGAAAGTATCATCCAGTTTGGGTGAAAAAATATTTGCTGACATTTCTGGAGATTCGTAATTTTTGGAAGCTTGGCAACCCCTTTCCATGAAAGTGTTTCTCGCCAGTCACTGCTTAGGGCTACATCAAGAGGAAACAAAACATAGAGATAGAACGTAAATCTACTTTATTGTGTCAAGTTTCAAGAAGCTAGCACAAACCGTGTTGGATTTAGAGTTCCAAATACATGTATCAATATAGGAGAAAACAGAGTGAAACCTAAAAATTCAAACTGTTACAGGAAATGAACGCTTCAACATAGAAGAACGACATTTGGGGAACCAAGTCGCCTTCATGTGCTGATCATTACCTGAAAGTATCATCCAGTTTGGGTGAAAAAATATTTGCTGAGATTTCTGGAGATTCGTAATTTTTGGAAGCTTGGCAACCCCTTTCCATGAAAGTGTTTCTCGCCAGTCACTGCTTAGGGCTACATCAAGAGGAAACAAAACATAGAGATAGAACGTGAAACTACTTTACTCTGTCAAGTTTCAAGAAGCTAGCCCAAACCGTGTTGGATTTAGAGTTCCAAATACATCTATCAATACAGGAGAAAACAGAGTGAAACCTAAAAATTCAAACTGTTTCTGGAAATGAACGCTTCAACATAGAAGAACGACATTTGGGGAACCAAGTCGCCTTAGTGTACTGATCATTACCTGAAAGTATCATCCAGTTTGGGTGAAAAAATATTTGCTGAGATTTCTGGAGATTCGTAATTTTTGGAAGCTTGGCAACCCCTTTCCATGAAAGTGTTTCTCGCCAGTCACTGCTTAGGGCTACATCAAGAGGAAACAAAACATAGAGATAGAACGTAAAACTACTTTATTGTGTCAAGTTTCAAGAAGCTACCACAAACCGTGTTGGATTTAGAGTTCCAAATACATGTATCAATATAGGAGAAAACAGAGTGAAACCTAAAAATTCAAACTGTTACAGGAAATGAACGCTTCAACATAGAAGAACGACATTTGGGGAACCAAGTCGCCTTCATGTGCTGATCATTACCTGAAAGTATCATCCAGTTTGGGTGAAAAAATATTTGCTGAGATTTCTGGAGATTCGTAATTTTTGGAAGCTTGGCAACCCCTTTCCATGAAAGTGTTTCTCGCCAGTCACTGCTTAGGGCTACATCAAGAGGAAACAAAACATAGAGATAGAACGTAAAACTACTTTATTGTGTCAAGTTTCAAGAAGCTAGCACAAACCGTGTTGGATTTAGAGTTCCAAATACATGTATCAATATAGGAGAAAACATAGTGAAACCTAAAAATTCAAACTGTTACAGGAAATGAACGCTTCAACATAGAAGAATGACATTTGGGGAACCAAGTCGCCTTAGTGTACTGATCATTACCTGAAAGTATCATCCAGTTTGGGTGAAAAAATATTTGCTGAGATTTCTGGAGATTCGTAATTTTTGGAAGCTTGGCAACCCCTTTCCATGAAAGTGTTTCTCGCCAGTCACTGCTTAGGGCTACATCAAGAGGAAACAAAACATAGAGACAGAACGTGAAACTACTTTACTGTGTCAAGTTTCAAGAAGCTAGCACAAACCGTGTTGGATTTAGAGTTCCAAATACATGTATCAATATAGGAGAAAACAGAGTGAAACCTAAAAATTCAAACTGTTACTGGAAATGAACGCTTCAACATAGAAGAACGACATTTGGGGAACCAAGTCGCCTTAGTGTACTGATCATTACCTGAAAGTATCATCCAGTTTGGGTGAAAAAATATTTGCTGAGATTTCTGGAGATTCGTAATTTTTGGAAGCTTGGCAACCCCTTTCCATGAAAGTGGTTCTCGCCAGTCACTGCTTAGGGCTACAGCAAGAGGAAACAAAACATTGAGATAGAACGTGAAACTACTTTACTGTGTCAAGTTTCAAGAAGCTAGCACAAACCGTGTTGGATTTAGAGTTCCAAATACATGTATCAATATAGGAGAAAACAGAGTGAAACCTAAAAATTCAAACAGTTACAGGAAATGAATGCTTCAACATAGAAGAACGACATTTTGGGAACCAAGTCGCCTTAGTGTACTGATCATTACCTGAAAGTATCATCCAGTTTGGGTGAAAAAATATTTGCTGAGATTTCTGGAGATTCGTAATTTTTGGAAGCTTGGCAACCCCTTTCCATGAAAGTGTTTCTCGCCAGTCACTGCTTAGGGCTACATCAAGAGGAAACAAAACATAGAGATAGAACGTGAAAGTACTTTACTGTGTCAAGTTTCAAGAAGCTAGCACAAACCGTGTTGGATTTAGAGTTCCAAATACATCTATCAATATAGGAGAAAACAGAGTGAAACCTAAAAATTCAAACTGTTTCTGGAAATGAACGCTTCAACATAGAAGAACGACATTTGGGGAACCAAGTCGCCTTAGTGTACTGATCATTACCTGAAAGTATCATCCAGTTTGGGTGAAAAAATATTTGCTGAGATTTCTGGAGATTCGTAATTATTGGAAGCTTGGCAACCCCTTTCCATGAAAGTGTTTCTCGCCAGTCACTGCTTAGGGCTACATCAAGAGGAAACAAAACATAGAGACAGAACGTGAAACTACTTTACTGTGTCAAGTTTCAAGAAGCTAGCACAAACCGTGTTGGATTTAGAGTTCCAAATACATGTATCAATATAGGAGAAAACAGAGTGAAACCTAAAAATTCAAACTGTTACAGGAAATGAACGCTTCAACACAGAAGAACGACATTTGGGGAACCAAGTCGCCTTAGTGTACTGATCATTACCTGAAAGTATCATCCAGTTTGGGTGAAAAAATATTTGCTGAGATTTCTGGAGATTCGTAATTTTTGGAAGCTTGGCAACCCCTTTCCATGAAAGTGTTTCTCGCCAGTCACTGCTTAGGGCTACATCAAGAGGAAACAAAACATAGAGATAGAACGTAAATCTACTTTATTGTGTCAAGTTTCAAGAAGCTAGCACAAACCGTGTTGGATTTAGAGTTCCAAATACATGTATCAATATAGGAGAAAACATAGTGAAACCTAAAAATTCAAACTGTTACAGGAAATGAACGCTTCAACATAGAAGAATGACATTTGGGGAACCAAGTCGCCTTAGTGTACTGATCATTACCTGAAAGTATCATCCAGTTTGGGTGAAAAAATATTTGCTGAGATTTCTGGAGATTCGTAATTTTTGGAAGCTTGGCAACCCCTTTCCATGAAAGTGTTTCTCGCCAGTCACTGCTTAGGGCTACATCAAGAGGAAACAAAACATAGAGACAGAACGTGAAACTACTTTACTGTGTCAGGTTTTAGAAGCTAGCACAAACCGTGTTGGATTTAGAGTTCCAAATACATGTATCAATATAGGAGAAAACAGAGTGAAACCTAAAAATTCAAACTGTTACTGGAAATGAACGCTTCAACATAGAAGAACGACATTTGGGGAACCAAGTCGCCTTAGTGTACTGATCATTACCTGAAAGTATCATCCAGTTTGGGTGAAAAAATATTTGCTGAGATTTCTGGAGATTCGTAATTTTTGGAAGCTTGGCAACCCCTTTCCATGAAAGTGGTTCTCGCCAGTCACTGCTTAGGGCTACAGCAAGAGGAAACAAAACATAGAGATAGAACGTGAAACTACTTTACTGTGTCAAGTTTCAAGAAGCTAGCACAAACCGTGTTGGATTTAGAGTTCCAAATACATGTATCAAAATAGGAGAAAACAGAGTGAAACCTAAAAATTCAAACAGTTACAGGAAATGAATGCTTCAACATAGAAGAACGACATTTTGGGAACCAAGTCGCCTTAGTGTACTGATCATTACCTGAAAGTATCATCCAGTTTGGGTGAAAAAAATATTTGCTGAGATTTCTGGAGATTCGTAACTTTTGGAAGCTTGGCAACATTTTTCCATGAAAGTGTTTCTCGCCAGTCACTGCTTAGGGCTACATCAAGAGGAAACAGAATATAGAGATAGAACGTGAAACTACTTTACTTTGTCAAGTTTCAAGAAGCTAGCACAAACCGTGTTGGATTTACAGTTCCAAATACATGTATCAATATAGGAGAAAACAGAGTGAAACCTAAAAATTCAAACTGTTACTGGAAATGAATGCTTCAACATAGAAGAACGAACTTTGGGGAACCAAGTCGCCTTCGTGTACTGATCATTACCTGAAAGTATCATCCAGTTTGGGTGAAAAAATATTTGCTGAGATTTCTGGAGATTCGTAATTTTTGGAAGCTTGGAAACCCCTTTCCATGAAAGTGTTTCTCGCCAGTCACTGCTTAGGGCTACATCAAGAGGAAACAAAACATAGAGACAGAACGTGAAACTACTTTACTGTGTCAAGTTTCAAGAAGCTAGCACAAACCGTGTTGGATTTAGAGTTTCAAATACATGTATCAATATAGGAGAAAACAGAGTGAAACCTAAAAATTCAAACTGTTACAGGAAATAAATGCTTCAACATAGAAGAATGAAATTTGGGGAACCAAGTCGCCTTAGTGTACTGATCATTACCTGAAAGTATCATCCAGTTTGGGTGAAAAAATATTTGCTGAGATTTCTGGAGATTCGTAATTTTTGGAAGCTTGGCAACCCCTGTCCATGAAAGTGGTTCTCGCCAGTCACTGCTTAGGGCTACATCAAGAGGAAACAAAACCTAGAGATACAACGTGAAACTACTTTACTGTGTCAAGTTTCAAGAAGCTAGCACAAACCGTGTTGGATTTAGAGTTCCAAATACATCTATCAATATAGGAGAAAACAGAGTGAAACCTAAAAATTCAAACTGTTACAGGAAATGAACGCTTCAACATAGAAGTACGAACTTTGGGGAACCAAGTCGCCTTAGTGTACTGATCATTACCTGAAAGTATCATACAGTTTGGGTGAAAAAATATTTGCTGATATTTCTGGAGATTCGTAATTTTTGGAAGCTTGGCAACCGCTTTCCATGAAAGTGTTTCTCGCCAGTCACTGCTTAGGGCTACATCAAGAGGAAACAAAACCTAGAGATAGAACGTGAAACTACTTTACTGTGTCAAGTTTCAAGAAGCTAGCACAAACCGTGTTGGATTTAGAGTTCCAAATACATCTATCAATATAGGAGAAAACAGAGTGAAACCTAAAAATTCAAACTGTTACTGGAAATGAACGCTTCAACATAGAAGAACGAAATTTGGGGAACCAAGTTGCCTACGTGTACTGATCATTACCTGAAAGTATCATCCAGTTTGGGTGAAAAAATATTTGCTGAGATTTCTGGAGATTCGTAACTTTTGGAAGCTTGGCAACCTTTTTCCATGAAAGTGTTTCTCGCCAGTCACTGCTTAGGGCTACATCAAGAGGAAACAGAATATAGAGATAGAATGTGAAACTACATTACTTTGTCAAGTTTCATGAAGCTAGCACAAACCGTGTTGGATTTAAGGTTCCAAATACATGTATCAATATAGGAGAAAACAGAGTGAAACCTAAAAATTCAAACTGTTACTGGAAATGAACGCTTCAACATAGAAGAACGAAATTTGGGGAACCAAGTCGCCTTCGTGTACTGATCATTACCTGAAAGTATCATCCAGTTTGGGTGAAAAAATATTTGCTGAGATTTCTGGAGATTCGTAACTTTTGGAAGCTTGGCAACCTTTTTCCATGAAAGTGTTTCTCACCAGTCACTGCTTAGGGCTACATCAAGAGGAAACAGAATATAGAGATAGAACGTGAAACTACTTTACTTTGTCAAGTTTCAAGAAGCTAGCACAAACCGTGTTGGATTTAGAGTTCCAAATACATCTATCAATATAGGAGAAAACAGAGTGAAACCTAAAAATTCAAAGTGTTACTGGAAATGAACGCTTCAACATAGAAGAACGACTTTTGGGGAACCAAGTTGCCTTCGTGTACTGATCATTACCTGAAAGTATCATCCAGTTTGGGTGAAAAAATATTTGCTGAGATTTCTGGAGATTCGTAATTTTTGGAAGCTTGGCAACCCCTCTCCATGAAAGTGGTTCTCGCCAGTCACTGCTTAGGGCTACAGCAAGAGGAAACAAAACATAGAGATAGAACATGAAACTACTTTACTGTATCAAGTTTCAAGAAGCTAGCACAAACCGTGTTGGATTTAGAGTTCCAAATACATGTATCAATATAGGAGAAAACAGAGTGAAACCTAAAAATTCAAACTGTTACTGGAAATGAACGCTTCAACATAGAAGAACGAACTTTGGAAAACCAAGTCGCCTTAGTGTACTGATCATTACCTGAAAGTATCATCCAGTTTGGGTGAAAAAATATTTGCTGAGATTTCTGGAGATTCGTAATTTTTGGAAGCTTGGCAACCCCTCTCCATGAAAGTGGTTCTCGCCAGTCACTGCTTAGGGCTACAGCAAGTGGAAACAAAACATAGAGATAGAACGTGAAACTACTTTACTGTGTCAAGTTTCAAGAAGCTAGCACAAACCGTGTTGGATTTAGAGTTCCAAATACATGTATCAATATAGGAGAAAACAGAGTGAAACCTAAAAATTCAAACTGTTACAGGAAATGAATGCTTCAACATAAAAGAACGAACTTTGGGGAACCAAGTCGCGTTAGTGTACTGATCATTACCTGAAAGTATCATCCAGTTTGGGTGAAAAAATATTTGCTGAGATTTCTGGAGATTCGTAATTTTTGGAAGCTTGGCAACCCCTCTCCATGAAAGTGTTTCTCGCCAGTCACTGCTTAGGGCTACATCAAGAGGAAACAAAACATAGAGATAGAACGTGAAACTACTTTATTGTGTCAAGTTTCAAGAAGCTAGCACAAACCGTGTTAGATTTAGAGTTCCAAATACATGTATCAATATAGGAGAAAACAGAGTGAAACCTAAAAATTCAAACTGTTACTGGAAATGAACGCTTCAACATAGAAGAAAGAACTTTGGGGAACCAAGTCGCCTTCGTGTACTGATCATTACCTGAAAGTATCATCCAGTTTGGGTGAAAAAATATTTGCTGAGATTTCTGGAGATTCGTAATTTTTGGAAGCTTGGCAACCCCTTTCCATGAAAGTGTTTCTCGCCAGTCACTGCTTAGGGCTACATCAAGAGGAAACAAAACCTAGAGATAGAACGTGAAACTACTTTACTGTGTCAAGTTTCAAGAAGCTAGCACAAACCGTGTTGGATTTAGAGTTCCAAATACATCTATCAATATAGGAGAAAACAGAGTGAAACCTAAAAATTCAAACTGTTTCTGGAAATGAACGCTTCAACATAGAAGAACGAAATTTGGGGAACCAAGTCGCCTTAGTGTACTGATCATTACCTGAAAGTATCATCCAGTTTGGGTGAAAAAATATTTGCTGAGATTTCTGGAGATTCGTATTTTTGGAAGCTTGGCAACCCCTTTCCATGAAAGTGTTTCTCGCCAGTCACTGCTTAGGGCTACATCAAGAGGAAACAAAACATAGAGATAGAACGTGAAACTACTTTACTCTGTCAAGTTTCAAGAAGCTAGCACAAACCGTGTTGGATTTAGAGTTCCAAATACATCTATCAATATAGGAGAAAACAGAGTGAAACCTAAAAATTCAAACTGTTACTGGAAATGAACGCTTCAACATAGAAGTACGAACTTTGGGGAACCAAGTCGCCTTAGTGTACTGATCATTACCTGAAAGTATCATCCAGTTTGGGTGAAAAAATATTTGCTGAGATTTCTGGAGATTCGTAATTTTTGGAAGCTTGGCAACCCCTTTCCATGAAAGTGTTTCTCGCCAGTCACTGCTTAGGGCTACATCAAGAGGAAACAAAACATAGAGATAGAACGTGAAAGTACTTTACTGTGTCAAGTTTCAAGAAGCTAGCACAAACCGTGTTGGATTTAGAGTTCCAAATACATCTATCAATACAGGAGAAAACAGAGTGAAACCTAAAAATTCAAACTGTTTCTGGAAATGAACGCTTCAACATAGAAGAACGACATTTGGGGAACCAAGTCGCCTTAGTGTACTGATCATTACCTGAAAGTATCATCCAGTTTGGGTGAAAAAATATTTGCTGAGATTTCTGGAGATTCGTAATTTTTGGAAGCTTGGCAACCCCTTTCCATGAAAGTGTTTCTCGCCAGTCACTGCTTAGGGCTACATCAAGAGGAAACAAAACATAGAGACAGAACGTGAAACTACTTTACTGTGTCAAGTTTCAAGAAGCTAGCACAAACCGTGTTGGATTTAGAGTTCCAAATACATGTATCAATATAGGAGAAAACAGAGTGAAACCTAAAAATTCAAACTGTTACAGGAAATGAACGCTTCAACACAGAAGAACGACATTTGGGGAACCAAGTCGCCTTAGTGTACTGATCATTACCTGAAAGTATCATCCAGTTTGGGTGAAAAAATATTTGCTGAGATTTCTGGAGATTCGTAATTTTTGGAAGCTTGGCAACCCCTTTCCATGAAAGTGTTTCTCGCCAGTCACTGCTTAGGGCTACATCAAGAGGAAACAAAACGTAGAGATAGAACGTGAAAGTACTTTACTGTGTCAAGTTTCAAGAAGCTAGCACAAACCATGTTGGATTTAGAGTTCCAAATACTTCTATCAATATAGGAGAAAACAGAGTGAAACCTAAAAATTCAAACTGTTTCTGGAAATGAACGCTTCAACATAGAAGAACGACATTTGGGGAACCAAGTCGCCTTAGTGTACTGATCATTACCTGAAAGTATCATCCAGTTTGGGTGAAAAAATATTTGCTGAGATTTCTGGAGATTCGTAATTATTGGAAGCTTGGCAACCCCTTTCCATGAAAGTGTTTCTCGCCAGTCACTGCTTAGGGCTACATCAAGAGGAAACAAAACATAGAGACAGAACGTGAAACTACTTTACTGTGTCAAGTTTCAAGAAGCTAGCACAAACCGTGTTGGATTTAGAGTTCCAAATACATGTATCAATATAGGAGAAAACAGAGTGAAACCTAAAAATTCAAACTGTTACAGGAAATGAACGCTTCAACACAGAAGAACGACATTTGGGGAACCAAGTCGCCTTAGTGTACTGATCATTACCTGAAAGTATCATCCAGTTTGGGTGAAAAAATATTTGCTGAGATTTCTGGAGATTCGTAATTTTTGGAAGCTTGGCAACCCCTTTCCATGAAAGTGTTTCTCGCCAGTCACTGCTTAGGGCTACATGAAGAGGAAACAAAACATAGAGATAGAACGTAAAACTACTTTATTGTGTCAAGTTTCAAGAAGCTAGCACAAACCGTGTTGGATTTAGAGTTCCAAATACATGTATCAATATAGGAGAAAACAGAGTGAAACCTCAAAATTCAAACTGTTACAGGAAATGAACGCTTCAACATAGAAGAACGACATTTGGGGAACCAAGTCGCCTTCATGTGCTGATCATTACCTGAAAGTATCATCCAGTTTGGTTGAAAAAATATTTGCTGAGATTTCTGGAGATTCGTAATTTTTGGAAGCTTGGCAACCCCTTTCCATGAAAGTGTTTCTCGCCAGTCACTGCTTAGGGCTACATCAAGAGGAAACAAAACATAGAGATAGAACGTGAAACTACTTTATTGTGTCAAGTTTCAAGAAGCTAGCACAAACCGTGTTGGATTTAGAGTTCCAAATACATGTATCAATATAGGAGAAAACATAGTGAAACCTAAAAATTCAAACTGTTACAGGAAATGAACGCTTCAACATAGAAGAATGACATTTGGGGAACCAAGTCGCCTTAGTGTACTGATCATTACCTGAAAGTATCATCCAGTTTGGGTGAAAAAATATTTGCTGAGATTTCTGGAGATTCGTAATTTTTGGAAGCTTGGCAACCCCTTTCCATGAAAGTGTTTCTCGCCAGTCACTGCTTAGGGCTACATCAAGAGGAAACAAAACATAGAGACAGAACGTGAAACTACTTTACTGTGTCAAGTTTCAAGAAGCTAGCACAAACCGTGTTGGATTTAGAGTTCCAAATACATGTATCAATATAGGAGAAAACAGAGTGAAACCTAAAAATTCAAACAGTTACAGGAAATGAATGCTTCAACATAGAAGAACGACATTTTGGGAACTAAGTCGCCTTAGTGTACTGATCATTACCTGAAAGTATCATCCAGTTTGGGTGAAAAAATATTTGCTGAGATTTCTGGAGATTCGTAACTTTTGGAAGCTTGGCAACATTTTTCCATGAAAGTGTTTCTCGCCAGTCACTGCTAAGGGCTACATCAAGAGGAAACAGAATATAGAGACAGAACGTGAAACTACTTTACTGTGTCAAGTTTCAAGAAGCTAGCACAAACCGTGTTGGATTTACAGTTCCAAATACATGTATCAATATAGGAGAAAACAGAGTGAAACCTAAAAATTCAAACTGTTACTGGAAATGAACGCTTCAACATAGAAGAACGAACTTTGGGGAACCAAGTCGCCTTCGTGTACTGATCATTACCTGAAAGTATCATCCAGTTTGGGTGAAAAAATATTTGCTGAGATTTCTGGAGATTCGTAATTTTTGGAAGCTTGGCAACCCCTTTCCATGAAAGTGTTTCTCGCCAGTCACTGCTTAGGGCTACATCAAGAGGAAACAAAACATAGAGACAGAACGTGAAACTACTTTACTGTGTCAAGTTTCAAGAAGCTAGCACAAACCGTGTTGGATTTAGAGTTTCAAATACATGTATCAATATAGGAGAAAACAGAGTGAAACCTAAAAATTCAAACTGTTACAGGAAATGAACGCTTCAACATAGAAGAATTAAATTTGGGGAACCAAGGCGCCTTAGTGTACTGATCATTACCTGAAAGTATCATCCAGTTTGGGTGAAAAAATATTTGCTGAGATTTCTGGAGATTCGTAATTTTTGGAAGCTTGGCAACCCCTTTCCATGAAAGTGTTTCTCGCCAGTCACTGCTTAGGGCTACATCAAGAGGAAACAAAACCTAGAGATAGAACGTGAAACTACTTTACTGTGTCAAGTTTCAAGAAGCTAGCACAAACCGTGTTGGATTTAGAGTTCCAAATACATCTATCAATATAGGAGAAAACAGAGTGAAACCTAAAAATTCAAACTGTTACAGGAAATGAACGCTTCAACATAGAAGTACGAACTTTGGGGAACCAAGTCGCCTTAGTGTACTGATCATTACCTGAAAGTATCATCCAGTTTGGGTGAAAAAATATTTGCTGATATTTCTGGAGATTCGTAATTTTTGGAAGCTTGGCAACCGCTTTCCATGAAAGTGTTTCTCACCAGTCACTGCTTAGGGCTACATCAAGAGGAAACAAAACCTAGAGATAGAACGTGAAACTACTTTACTGTGTCAAGTTTCAAGAAGCTAGCACAAACCGTGTTGGATTTAGAGTTCCAAATACATCTATCAATATAGGAGAAAACAGAGTGAAACCTAAAAATTCAAACTGTTACTGGAAATGAACGCTTCAACATAGAAGAACGAAATTTGGGGAACCAAGTCGCCTACGTGTACTGATCATTACCTGAAAGTATCATCCAGTTTGGGTGAAAAAATATTTGCTGAGATTTCTGGAGATTCGTAACTTTTGGAAGCTTGGCAACCTTTTTCCATGAAAGTGTTTCTCGCCAGTCACTGCTTAGGGCTACATCAAGAGGAAACAGAATATAGAGATAGAATGTGAAACTACATTACTTTGTCAAGTTTCATGAAGCTACCACAAACCGTGTTGGATTTAAGGTTCCAAATACATGTATCAATATAGGAGAAAACAGAGTGAAACCTAAAAATTCAAACTGTTACTGGAAATGAACGCTTCAACATAGAAGAACGAAATTTGGGGAACCAAGTCGCCTTCGTGTACTGATCATTACCTGAAAGTATCATCCAGTTTGGGTGAAAAAATATTTGCTGAGATTTCTGGAGATTCGTAACTTTTGGAAGCTTGGCAACCTTTTTCCATGAAAGTGTTTCTCACCAGTCACTGCTTAGGGCTACATCAAGAGGAAACAGAATATAGAGATAGAACGTGAAACTACTTTACTTTGTCAAGTTTCAAGAAGCTAGCACAAACCGTGTTGGATTTAGAGTTCCAAATACATCTATCAATATAGGAGAAAACAGAGTGAAACCTAAGAATTCAAAGTGTTACTGGAAATGAACGCTTCAACATAGAAGAACGACTTTTGGGGAACCAAGTTGCCTTCGTGTACTGATCATTACCTGAAAGTATCATCCAGTTTGGGTGAAAAAATATTTGCTGAGATTTCTGGAGATTCGTAATTTTTGGAAGCTTGGCAACCCCTCTCCATGAAAGTGGTTCTCGCCAGTCACTGCTTAGGGCTACAGCAAGAGGAAACAAAACATAGAGATAGAACATGAAACTACTTTACTGTATCAAGTTTCAAGAAGCTAGCACAAACCGTGTTGGATTTAGAGTTCCAAATACATGTATCAATATAGGAGAAAACAGAGTGAAACCTAAAAATTCAAACTGTTACTGGAAATGAACGCTTCAACATAGAAGAACGAACTTTGGAAAACCAAGTCGCCTTAGTGTACTGATCATTACCTGAAAGTATCATCCAGTTTGGGTGAAAAAATATTTGCTGAGATTTCTGGAGATTCGTAATTTTTGGAAGCTTGGCAACCCCTCTCCATGAAAGTGGTTCTCGCCAGTCACTGCTTAGGGCTACAGCAAGTGGAAACAAAACATAGAGATAGAACGTGAAACTACTTTACTGTGTCAAGTTTCAAGAAGCTAGCACAAACCGTGTTGGATTTAGAGTTCCAAATACATGTATCAATATAGGAGAAAACAGAGTGAAACCTAAAAATTCAAACTGTTACAGGAAATGAATGCTTCAACATAAAAGAACGAACTTTGGGGAACCAAGTCGCGTTAGTGTACTGATCATTACCTGAAAGTATCATCCAGTTTGGGTGAAAAAATATTTGCTGAGATTTCTGGAGATTCGTAATTTTTGGAAGCTTGGCAACCCCTCTCCATGAAAGTGTTTCTCGCCAGTCACTGCTTAGGGCTACATCAAGAGGAAACAAAACATAGAGATAGAACGTGAAACTACTTTATTGTGTCAAGTTTCAAGAAGCTAGCACAAACCGTGTTGGATTTAGAGTTCCAAATACATGTATCAATATAGGAGAAAACAGAGTGAAACCTAAAAATTCAAACTGTTACTGGAAATGAACGCTTCAACATAGAAGAAAGAACTTTGGGGAACCAAGTCGCCTTCGTGTACTGATCATTACCTGAAAGTATCATCAAGTTTGGGTGAAAAAATATTTGCTGAGATTTCTGGAGATTCGTAATTTTTGGAAGCTTGGCAACCCCTTTCCATGAAAGTGTTTCTCGCCAGTCACTGCTTAGGGCTACATCAAGAGGAAACAAAACCTAGAGATAGAACGTGAAACTACTTTACTGTGTCAAGTTTCAAGAAGCTAGCACAAACCGTGTTGGATTTAGAGTTCCAAATACATCTATCAATATAGGAGAAAACAGAGTGAAACCTAAAAATTCAAACTGTTACTGGAAATGAACGCTTCAACATAGAAGAACGAAATTTGGGGAACCAAGTCGCCTTAGTGTACTGATCATTACCTGAAAGTATCATCCAGTTTGGGTGAAAAAATATTTGCTGAGATTTCTGGAGATTCGTATTTTTGGAAGCTTGGCAACCCCTTTCCATGAAAGTGTTTCTCGCCAGTCACTGCTTAGGGCTACATCAAGAGGAAACAAAACATAGAGATAGAACGTGAAACTACTTTACTCTGTCAAGTTTCAAGAAGCTAGCACAAACCGTGTTGGATTTAGAGTTCCAAATACATCTATCAATATAGGAGAAAACAGAGTGAAACCTAAAAATTCAAACTGTTACTGGAAATGAACGCTTCAACATAGAAGTACGAACTTTGGGGAACCAAGTCGCCTTAGTGTACTGATCATTACCTGAAAGTATCATCCAGTTTGGGTGAAAAAATATTTGCTGAGATTTCTGGAGATTCGTAATTTTTGGAAGCTTGGCAACCCCTTTCCATGAAAGTGTTTCTCACCAGTCACTGCTTAGGGCTACATCAAGAGGAAACAAAACATAGAGATAGAACGTGAAAGTACTTTACTGTGTCAAGTTTCAAGAAGCTAGCACAAACCGTGTTGGATTTAGAGTTCCAAATACATCTATCAATACAGGAGAAAACAGAGTGAAACCTAAAAATTCAAACTGTTTCTGGAAATGAACGCTTCAACATAGAAGAACGACATTTGGGGAACCAAGTCGCCTTAGTGTACTGATCATTACCTGAAAGTATCATCCAGTTTGGGTGAAAAAATATTTGCTGAGATTTCTGGAGATTCGTAATTTTTGGAAGCTTGGCAACCCCTTTCCATGAAAGTGTTTCTCGCCAGTCACTGCTTAGGGCTACATCAAGAGGAAACAAAACATAGAGACAGAACGTGAAACTACTTTACTGTGTCAAGTTTCAAGAAGCTAGCACAAACCGTGTTGGATTTAGAGTTCCAAATACATGTATCAATATAGGAGAAAACAGAGTGAAACCTAAAAATTCAAACTGTTACAGGAAATGAACGCTTCAACACAGAAGAACGACATTTGGGGAACCAAGTCGCCTTAGTGTACTGATCATTACCTGAAAGTATCATCCAGTTTGGGTGAAAAAATATTTGCTGAGATTTCTGGAGATTCGTAATTTTTGGAAGCTTGGCAACCCCTTTCCATGAAAGTGTTTCTCGCCAGTCACTGCTTAGGGCTACATCAAGAGGAAACAAAACATAGAGATAGAACGTGAAAGTACTTTACTGTGTCAAGTTTCAAGAAGCTAGCACAAACCGTGTTGGATTTAGAGTTCCAAATACATCTATCAATATAGGAGAAAACAGAGTGAAACCTAAAAATTCAAACTGTTTCTGGAAATGAACGCTTCAACATAGAAGAACGACATTTGGGGAACCAAGTCGCCTTAGTGTACTGATCATTACCTGAAAGTATCATCCAGTTTGGGTGAAAAAATATTTGCTGAGATTTCTGGAGATTCGTAATTATTGGAAGCTTGGCAACCCCTTTCCATGAAAGTGTTTCTCGCCAGTCACTGCTTAGGGCTACATCAAGAGGAAACAAAACATAGAGACAGAACGTGAAACTACTTTACTGTGTCAAGTTTCAAGAAGCTAGCACAAACCGTGTTGGATTTAAAGTTCCAAATACATGTATCAATATAGGAGAAAACAGAGTGAAACCTAAAAATTCAAACTGTTACAGGAAATGAACGCTTCAACACAGAAGAACGACATTTGGGGAACCAAGTCGCCTTAGTGTACTGATCATTACCTGAAATTATCATCCAGTGGGTGAAAAAATATTTGCTGAGATTTCTGGAGATTCGTAATTTTTGGAAGCTTGGCAACCCCTTTCCATGAAAGTGTTTCTCGCCAGTCACTGCTTAGGGCTACATCAAGAGGAAACAAAACATAGAGATAGAACGTAAAACTACTTTATTGTGTCAAGTTTCAAGAAGCTAGCACAAACCGTGTTGGATTTAGAGTTCCAAATACATGTATCAATATAGGAGAAAACAGAGTGAAACCTAAAAATTCAAACTGTTACAGGAAATGAACGCTTCAACATAGAAGAACGACATTTGGGGAACCAAGTCGCCTTCATGTGCTGATCATTACCTGAAAGTATCATCCAGTTTGGGTGAAAAAATATTTGCTGAGATTTCTGGAGATTCGTAATTTTTGGAAGCTTGGCAACCCCTTTCCATGAAAGTGTTTCTCGCCAGTCACTGCTTAGGGCTACATCAAGAGGAAACAAAACATAGAGATAGAACGTGAAACTACTTTATTGTGTCAAGTTTCAAGAAGCTAGCACAAACCGTGTTGGATTTAGAGTTCCAAATACATGTATCAATATAGGAGAAAACATAGTGAAACCTAAAAATTCAAACTGTTACAGGAAATGAACGCTTCAACATAGAAGAATGACATTTGGGGAACCAAGTCGCCTTAGTGTACTGATCATTACCTGAAAGTATCATCCAGTTTGGGTGAAAAAATATTTGCTGAGATTTCTGGAGATTCGTAATTTTTGGAAGCTTGGCAACCCCTTTCCATGAAAGTGTTTCTCGCCAGTCACTGCTTAGGGCTACATCAAGAGGAAACAAAACATAGAGACAGAACGTGAAACTACTTTACTGTGTCAAGTTTCAAGAAGCTAGCACAAACCGTGTTGGATTTAGAGTTCCAAATACATGTATCAATATAGGAGAAAACAGAGTGAAACCTAAAAATTCAAACTGTTACAGGAAATGAACGCTTCAACATAGAAGAACGACATTTGGGGAACCAAGTCGCCTTAGTGTACTGATCATTACCTGAAAGTATCATCCAGTTTGGGTGAAAAAATATTTGCTGAGATTTCTGGAGATTCGTAATTTTTGGAAGCTTGGCAACCCCTTTCCATGAAAGTGGTTCTCGCCAGTCACTGCTTAGGGCTACAGCAAGAGGAAACAAAACATAGAGATAGAACGTGAAACTACTTTACTGTGTCAAGTTTCAAGAAGCTAGCACAAACCGTGTTGGATTTAGAGTTCCAAATACATCTATCAATATAGGAGAAAACAGAGTGAAACCTAAAAATTCAAACTGTTACTGGAAATGAACGCTTCAACATAGAAGAACGAAATTTGGGGAACCAAGTCGCCTACGTGTACTGATCATTACCTGAAAGTATCATCCAGTTTGGGTGAAAAAATATTTGCTGAGATTTCTGGAGATTCGTAACTTTTGGAAGCTTGGCAACCTTTTTCCATGAAAGTGTTTCTCGCCAGTCACTGCTTAGGGCTACATCAAGAGGAAACAGAATATAGAGATAGAACGTGAAACTACATTACTTTGTCAAGTTTCATGAAGCTAGCACAAACCGTGTTGGATTTAGAGTTCCAAATACATGTATCAATATAGGAGAAAACAGAGTGAAACCTAAAAATTCAAACTGTTACTGGAAATGAACGCTTCAACATAGAAGAACGAAATTTGGGGAACCAAGTCGCCTTCGTGTACTGATCATTACCTGAAAGTATCATCCAGTTTGGGTGAAAAAATATTTGCTGAGATTTCTGGAGATTCGTAACTTTTGGAAGCTTGGCAACCTTTTTCCATGAAAGTGTTTCTCACCAGTCACTGCTTAGGGCTACATCAAGAGGAAACAGAATATAGAGATAGAACGTGAAACTACTTTACTTTGTCAAGTTTCATGAAGCTAGCACAAACCGTGTTGGATTTAGAGTTCCAAATACATCTATCAATATAGGAGAAAACAGAGTGAAACCTAAAAATTCAAACTGTTACAGGAAATGAACGCTTCAACATAGAAGAACGACATTTGGGGAACCAAGTCGCCTTAGTGTACTGATCATTACCTGAAAGTATCATCCAGTTTGGGTGAAAAAATATTTGCTGAGATTTCTGGAGATTCGTAATTTTTGGAAGCTTGGCAACCCCTTTCCATGAAAGTGGTTCTCGCCAGTCACTGCTTAGGGCTACAGCAAGAGGAAACAAAACATAGAGATAGAACGTGAAACTACTTTACTGTGTCAAGTTTCAAGAAGCTAGCACAAACCGTGTTGGATTTAGAGTTCCAAATACATCTATCAATATAGGAGAAAACAGAGTGAAACCTAAAAATTCAAACTGTTACTGGAAATGAACGCTTCAACATAGAAGAACGAAATTTGGGGAACCAAGTCGCCTACGTGTACTGATCATTACCTGAAAGTATCATCCAGTTTGGGTGAAAAAATATTTGCTGAGATTTCTGGAGATTCGTAACTTTTGGAAGCTTGGCAACCTTTTTCCATGAAAGTGTTTCTCGCCAGTCACTGCTTAGGGCTACATCAAGAGGAAACAGAATATAGAGATAGAACGTGAAACTACATTACTTTGTCAAGTTTCATGAAGCTAGCACAAACCGTGTTGGATTTAGAGTTCCAAATACATGTATCAATATAGGAGAAAACAGAGTGAAACCTAAAAATTCAAACTGTTACTGGAAATGAACGCTTCAACATAGAAGAACGAAATTTGGGGAACCAAGTCGCCTTCGTGTACTGATCATTACCTGAAAGTATCATCCAGTTTGGGTGAAAAAATATTTGCTGAGATTTCTGGAGATTCGTAATTTTTGGAAGCTTGGCAACCCCTTTCCATGAAAGTGTTTCTCGCCAGTCACTGCTTAGGGCTACATCAAGAGGAAACAAAACATAGAGATAGAACGTGAAACTACTTTATTGTGTCAAGTTTCAAGAAGCTAGCACAAACCGTGTTGGATTTAGAGTTCCAAATACATGTATCAATATAGGAGAAAACATAGTGAAACCTAAAAATTCAAACTGTTACAGGAAATGAACGCTTCAACATAGAAGAACGAAATTTGGGGAACCAAGTCGCCTACGTGTACTGATCATTACCTGAAAGTATCATCCAGTTTGGGTGAAAAAATATTTGCTGAGATTTCTGGAGATTCGTAACTTTTGGAAGCTTGGCAACCTTTTTCCATGAAAGTGTTTCTCGCCAGTCACTGCTTAGGGCTACATCAAGAGGAAACAGAATATAGAGATAGAACGTGAAACTACATTACTTTGTCAAGTTTCATGAAGCTAGCACAAACCGTGTTGGATTTAGAGTTCCAAATACATGTATCAATATAGGAGAAAACAGAGTGAAACCTAAAAATTCAAACTGTTACTGGAAATGAACGCTTCAACATAGAAGAACGACATTTGGGGAACCAAGTCGCCTTCATGTGCTGATCATTACCTGAAAGTATCATCCAGTTTGGGTGAAAAAATATTTGCTGAGATTTCTGGAGATTCGTAATTTTTGGAAGCTTGGCAACCCCTTTCCATGAAAGTGTTTCTCGCCAGTCACTGCTTAGGGCTACATCAAGAGGAAACAAAACATAGAGATAGAACGTGAAACTACTTTATTGTGTCAAGTTTCAAGAAGCTAGCACAAACCGTGTTGGATTTAGAGTTCCAAATACATGTATCAATATAGGAGAAAACATAGTGAAACCTAAAAATTCAAACTGTTACAGGAAATGAACGCTTCAACATAGAAGAATGACATTTGGGGAACCAAGTCGCCTTAGTGTACTGATCATTACCTGAAAGTATCATCCAGTTTGGGTGAAAAAATATTTGCTGAGATTTCTGGAGATTCGTAATTTTTGGAAGCTTGGCAACCCCTTTCCATGAAAGTGTTTCTCGCCAGTCACTGCTTAGGGCTACATCAAGAGGAAACAAAACATAGAGACAGAACGTGAAACTACTTTACTGTGTCAAGTTTCAAGAAGCTAGCACAAACCGTGTTGGATTTAGAGTTCCAAATACATGTATCAATATAGGAGAAAACAGAGTGAAACCTAAAAATTCAAACTGTTACAGGAAATGAACGCTTCAACATAGAAGAACGACATTTGGGGAACCAAGTCGCCTTAGTGTACTGATCATTACCTGAAAGTATCATCCAGTTTGGGTGAAAAAATATTTGCTGAGATTTCTGGAGATTCGTAATTTTTGGAAGCTTGGCAACCCCTTTCCATGAAAGTGGTTCTCGCCAGTCACTGCTTAGGGCTACAGCAAGAGGAAACAAAACATAGAGATAGAACGTGAAACTACTTTACTGTGTCAAGTTTCAAGAAGCTAGCACAAACCGTGTTGGATTTAGAGTTCCAAATACATCTATCAATATAGGAGAAAACAGAGTGAAACCTAAAATTCAAACTGTTACTGGAAATGAACGCTTCAACATAGAAGAACGAAATTTGGGGAACCAAGTCGCCTACGTGTACTGATCATTACCTGAAAGTATCATCCAGTTTGGGTGAAAAAATATTTGCTGAGATTTCTGGAGATTCGTAACTTTTGGAAGCTTGGCAACCTTTTTCCATGAAAGTGTTTCTCGCCAGTCACTGCTTAGGGCTACATCAAGAGGAAACAGAATATAGAGATAGAACGTGAAACTACATTACTTTGTCAAGTTTCATGAAGCTAGCACAAACCGTGTTGGATTTAGAGTTCCAAATACATGTATCAATATAGGAGAAAACAGAGTGAAACCTAAAAATTCAAACTGTTACTGGAAATGAACGCTTCAACATAGAAGAACGAAATTTGGGGAACCAAGTCGCCTTCGTGTACTGATCATTACCTGAAAGTATCATCCAGTTTGGGTGAAAAAATATTTGCTGAGATTTCTGGAGATTCGTAACTTTTGGAAGCTTGGCAACCTTTTTCCATGAAAGTGTTTCTCACCAGTCACTGCTTAGGGCTACATCAAGAGGAAACAGAATATAGAGATAGAACGTGAAACTACTTTACTTTGTCAAGTTTCATGAAGCTAGCACAAACCGTGTTGGATTTAGAGTTCCAAATACATCTATCAATATAGGAGAAAACAGAGTGAAACCTAAAAATTCAAACTGTTACAGGAAATGAACGCTTCAACATAGAAGAACGACATTTGGGGAACCAAGTCGCCTTAGTGTACTGATCATTACCTGAAAGTATCATCCAGTTTGGGTGAAAAAATATTTGCTGAGATTTCTGGAGATTCGTAATTTTTGGAAGCTTGGCAACCCCTTTCCATGAAAGTGGTTCTCGCCAGTCACTGCTTAGGGCTACAGCAAGAGGAAACAAAACATAGAGATAGAACGTGAAACTACTTTACTGTGTCAAGTTTCAAGAAGCTAGCACAAACCGTGTTGGATTTAGAGTTCCAAATACATCTATCAATATAGGAGAAAACAGAGTGAAACCTAAAAATTCAAACTGTTACTGGAAATGAACGCTTCAACATAGAAGAACGAAATTTGGGGAACCAAGTCGCCTACGTGTACTGATCATTACCTGAAAGTATCATCCAGTTTGGGTGAAAAAATATTTGCTGAGATTTCTGGAGATTCGTAACTTTTGGAAGCTTGGCAACCTTTTTCCATGAAAGTGTTTCTCGCCAGTCACTGCTTAGGGCTACATCAAGAGGAAACAGAATATAGAGATAGAACGTGAAACTACATTACTTTGTCAAGTTTCATGAAGCTAGCACAAACCGTGTTGGATTTAGAGTTCCAAATACATGTATCAATATAGGAGAAAACAGAGTGAAACCTAAAAATTCAAACTGTTACTGGAAATGAACGCTTCAACATAGAAGAACGAAATTTGGGGAACCAAGTCGCCTTCGTGTACTGATCATTACCTGAAAGTATCATCCAGTTTGGGTGAAAAAATATTTGCTGAGATTTCTGGAGATTCGTAACTTTTGGAAGCTTGGCAACCTTTTTCCATGAAAGTGTTTCTCACCAGTCACTGCTTAGGGCTACATCAAGAGGAAACAGAATATAGAGATAGAACGTGAAACTACTTTACTTTGTCAAGTTTCATGAAGCTAGCACAAACCGTGTTGGATTTAGAGTTCCAAATACATCTATCAATATAGGAGAAAACAGAGTGAAACCTAAAAATTCAAAGTGTTACTGGAAATGAACGCTTCAACATAGAAGAACGACTTTTGGGGAACCAAGTCGCCTTCGTGTACTGATCATTACCTGAAAGTATCATCCAGTTTGGGTGAAAAAATATTTGCTGAGATTTCTGGAGATTCGTAATTTTTGGAAGCTTGGCAACCCCTCTCCATGAAAGTGGTTCTCGCCAGTCACTGCTTAGGGCTACAGCAAGAGGAAACAAAACATAGAGATAGAACATGAAACTACTTTACTGTATCAAGTTTCAAGAAGCTAGCACAAACCGTGTTGGATTTAGAGTTCCAAATACATGTATCAATATAGGAGAAAACAGAGTGAAACCTAAAAATTCAAACTGTTACAGGAAATGAACGCTTCAACACAGAAGAACGACATTTGGGGAACCAAGTCGCCTTAGTGTACTGATCATTACCTGAAAGTATCATCCAGTTTGGGTGAAAAAATATTTGCTGAGATTTCTGGAGATTCGTAATTTTTGGAAGCTTGGCAACCCCTTTCCATGAAAGTGTTTCTCGCCAGTCACTGCTTAGGGCTACATCAAGAGGAAACAAAACATAGAGATAGAACGTGAAAGTACTTTACTGTGTCAAGTTTCAAGAAGCTAGCACAAACCGTGTTGGATTTAGAGTTCCAAATACATCTATCAATATAGGAGAAAACAGAGTGAAACCTAAAAATTCAAACTGTTTCTGGAAATGAACGCTTCAACATAGAAGAACGACATTTGGGGAACCAAGTCGCCTTAGTGTACTGATCATTACCTGAAAGTATCATCCAGTTTGGGTGAAAAAATATTTGCTGAGATTTCTGGAGATTCGTAATTATTGGAAGCTTGGCAACCCCTTTCCATGAAAGTGTTTCTCGCCAGTCACTGCTTAGGGCTACATCAAGAGGAAACAAAACATAGAGACAGAACGTGAAACTACTTTACTGTGTCAAGTTTCAAGAAGCTAGCACAAACCGTGTTGGATTTAGAGTTCCAAATACATGTATCAATATAGGAGAAAACAGAGTGAAACCTAAAAATTCAAACTGTTACAGGAAATGAACGCTTCAACACAGAAGAACGACATTTGGGGAACCAAGTCGCCTTAGTGTACTGATCATTACCTGAAATTATCATCCAGTGGGTGAAAAAATATTTGCTGAGATTTCTGGAGATTCGTAATTTTTGGAAGCTTGGCAACCCCTTTCCATGAAAGTGTTTCTCGCCAGTCACTGCTTAGGGCTACATCAAGAGGAAACAAAACATAGAGATAGAACGTAAAACTACTTTATTGTGTCAAGTTTCAAGAAGCTAGCACAAACCGTGTTGGATTTAGAGTTCCAAATACATGTATCAATATAGGAGAAAACAGAGTGAAACCTAAAAATTCAAACTGTTACAGGAAATGAACGCTTCAACATAGAAGAACGACATTTGGGGAACCAAGTCGCCTTCATGTGCTGATCATTACCTGAAAGTATCATCCAGTTTGGGTGAAAAAATATTTGCTGAGATTTCTGGAGATTCGTAATTTTTGGAAGCTTGGCAACCCCTTTCCATGAAAGTCTTTCTCGCCAGTCACTGCTTAGGGCTACATCAAGAGGAAACAAAACATAGAGATAGAACGTGAAACTACTTTATTGTGTCAAGTTTCAAGAAGCTAGCACAAACCGTGTTGGATTTAGAGTTCCAAATACATGTATCAATATAGGAGAAAACATAGTGAAACCTAAAAATTCAAACTGTTACAGGAAATGAACGCTTCAACATAGAAGAATGACATTTGGGTAACCAAGTCGCCTTAGTGTACTGATCATTACCTGAAAGTATCATCCAGTTTGGGTGAAAAAATATTTGCTGAGATTTCTGGAGATTCGTAATTTTTGGAAGCTTGGCAACCCCTTTCCATGAAAGTGTTTCTCGCCAGTCACTGCTTAGGGCTACATCAAGAGGAAACAAAACATAGAGACAGAACGTGAAACTACTTTACTGTGTCAAGTTTCAAGAAGCTAGCACAAACCGTGTTGGATTTAGAGTTCCAAATACATGTATCAATATAGGAGAAAACAGAGTGAAACCTAAAAATTCAAACTGTTACAGGAAATGAACGCTTCAACATAGAAGAACGACATTTGGGGAACCAAGTCGCCTTAGTGTACTGATCATTACCTGAAAGTATCATCCAGTTTGGGTGAAAAAATATTTGCTGAGATTTCTGGAGATTCGTAATTTTTGGAAGCTTGGCAACCCCTTTCCATGAAAGTGGTTCTCGCCAGTCACTGCTTAGGGCTACAGCAAGAGGAAACAAAACATAGAGATAGAACGTGAAACTACTTTACTGTGTCAAGTTTCAAGAAGCTAGCACAAACCGTGTTGGATTTAGAGTTCCAAATACATCTATCAATATAGGAGAAAACAGAGTGAAACCTAAAAATTCAAACTGTTACTGGAAATGAACGCTTCAACATAGAAGAACGAAATTTGGGGAACCAAGTCGCCTACGTGTACTGATCATTACCTGAAAGTATCATCCAGTTTGGGTGAAAAAATATTTGCTGAGATTTCTGGAGATTCGTAACTTTTGGAAGCTTGGCAACCTTTTTCCATGAAAGTGTTTCTCGCCAGTCACTGCTTAGGGCTACATCAAGAGGAAACAGAATATAGAGATAGAACGTGAAACTACATTACTTTGTCAAGTTTCATGAAGCTAGCACAAACCGTGTTGGATTTAGAGTTCCAAATACATGTATCAATATAGGAGAAAACAGAGTGAAACCTAAAAATTCAAACTGTTACTGGAAATGAACGCTTCAACATAGAAGAACGAAATTTGGGGAACCAAGTCGCCTTCGTGTACTGATCATTACCTGAAAGTATCATCCAGTTTGGGTGAAAAAATATTTGCTGAGATTTCTGGAGATTCGTAACTTTTGGAAGCTTGGCAACCTTTTTCCATGAAAGTGTTTCTCACCAGTCACTGCTTAGGGCTACATCAAGAGGAAACAGAATATAGAGATAGAACGTGAAACTACTTTACTTTGTCAAGTTTCATGAAGCTAGCACAAACCGTGTTGGATTTAGAGTTCCAAATACATCTATCAATATAGGAGAAAACAGAGTGAAACCTAAAAATTCAAAGTGTTACTGGAAATGAACGCTTCAACATAGAAGAACGACTTTTGGGGAACCAAGTCGCCTTCGTGTACTGATCATTACCTGAAAGTATCATCCAGTTTGGGTGAAAAAATATTTGCTGAGATTTCTGGAGATTCGTAATTTTTGGAAGCTTGGCAACCCCTCTCCATGAAAGTGGTTCTCGCCAGTCACTGCTTAGGGCTACAGCAAGAGGAAACAAAACATAGAGATAGAACATGAAACTACTTTACTGTATCAAGTTTCAAGAAGCTAGCACAAACCGTGTTGGATTTAGAGTTCCAAATACATGTATCAATATAGGAGAAAACAGAGTGAAACCTAAAAATTCAAACTGTTACAGGAAATGAACGCTTCAACACAGAAGAACGACATTTGGGGAACCAAGTCGCCTTAGTGTACTGATCATTACCTGAAAGTATCATCCAGTTTGGGTGAAAAAATATTTGCTGAGATTTCTGGAGATTCGTAATTTTTGGAAGCTTGGCAACCCCTTTCCATGAAAGTGTTTCTCGCCAGTCACTGCTTAGGGCTACATCAAGAGGAAACAAAACATAGAGATAGAACGTGAAAGTACTTTACTGTGTCAAGTTTCAAGAAGCTAGCACAAACCGTGTTGGATTTAGAGTTCCAAATACATCTATCAATATAGGAGAAAACAGAGTGAAACCTAAAAATTCAAACTGTTTCTGGAAATGAACGCTTCAACATAGAAGAACGACATTTGGGGAACCAAGTCGCCTTAGTGTACTGATCATTACCTGAAAGTATCATCCAGTTTGGGTGAAAAAATATTTGCTGAGATTTCTGGAGATTCGTAATTATTGGAAGCTTGGCAACCCCTTTCCATGAAAGTGTTTCTCGCCAGTCACTGCTTAGGGCTACATCAAGAGGAAACAAAACATAGAGACAGAACGTGAAACTACTTTACTGTGTCAAGTTTCAAGAAGCTAGCACAAACCGTGTTGGATTTAGAGTTCCAAATACATGTATCAATATAGGAGAAAACAGAGTGAAACCTAAAAATTCAAACTGTTACAGGAAATGAACGCTTCAACACAGAAGAACGACATTTGGGGAACCAAGTCGCCTTAGTGTACTGATCATTACCTGAAATTATCATCCAGTGGGTGAAAAAATATTTGCTGAGATTTCTGGAGATTCGTAATTTTTGGAAGCTTGGCAACCCCTTTCCATGAAAGTGTTTGTCGCCAGTCACTGCTTAGGGCTACATCAAGAGGAAACAAAACATAGAGATAGAACGTAAAACTACTTTATTGTGTCAAGTTTCAAGAAGCTAGCACAAACCGTGTTGGATTTAGAGTTCCAAATACATGTATCAATATAGGAGAAAACAGAGTGAAACCTAAAAATTCAAACTGTTACAGGAAATGAACGCTTCAACATAGAAGAACGACATTTGGGGAACCAAGTCGCCTTCATGTGCTGATCATTACCTGAAAGTATCATCCAGTTTGGGTGAAAAAATATTTGCTGAGATTTCTGGAGATTCGTAATTTTTGGAAGCTTGGCAACCCCTTTCCATGAAAGTGTTTCTCGCCAGTCACTGCTTAGGGCTACATCAAGAGGAAACAAAACATAGAGATAGAACGTGAAACTACTTTATTGTGTCAAGTTTCAAGAAGCTAGCACAAACCGTGTTGGATTTAGAGTTCCAAATACATGTATCAATATAGGAGAAAACATAGTGAAACCTAAAAATTCAAACTGTTACAGGAAATGAACGCTTCAACATAGAAGAATGACATTTGGGGAACCAAGTCGCCTTAGTGTACTGATCATTACCTGAAAGTATCATCCAGTTTGGGTGAAAAAATATTTGCTGAGATTTCTGGAGATTCGTAATTTTTGGAAGCTTGGCAACCCCTTTCCATGAAAGTGTTTCTCGCCAGTCACTGCTTAGGGCTACATCAAGAGGAAACAAAACATAGAGACAGAACGTGAAACTACTTTACTGTGTCAAGTTTCAAGAAGCTAGCACAAACCGTGTTGGATTTAGAGTTCCAAATACATGTATCAATATAGGAGAAAACAGAGTGAAACCTAAAAATTCAAACTGTTACAGGAAATGAACGCTTCAACATAGAAGAACGACATTTGGGGAACCAAGTCGCCTTAGTGTACTGATCATTACCTGAAAGTATCATCCAGTTTGGGTGAAAAAATATTTGCTGAGATTTCTGGAGATTCGTAATTTTTGGAAGCTTGGCAACCCCTTTCCATGAAAGTGGTTCTCGCCAGTCACTGCTTAGGGCTACAGCAAGAGGAAACAAAACATAGAGATAGAACGTGAAACTACTTTACTGTGTCAAGTTTCAAGAAGCTAGCACAAACCGTGTTGGATTTAGAGTTCCAAATACATCTATCAATATAGGAGAAAACAGAGTGAAACCTAAAAATTCAAACTGTTACTGGAAATGAACGCTTCAACATAGAAGAACGAAATTTGGGGAACCAAGTCGCCTACGTGTACTGATCATTACCTGAAAGTATCATCCAGTTTGGGTGAAAAAATATTTGCTGAGATTTCTGGAGATTCGTAACTTTTGGAAGCTTGGCAACCTTTTTCCATGAAAGTGTTTCTCGCCAGTCACTGCTTAGGGCTACATCAAGAGGAAACAGAATATAGAGATAGAACGTGAAACTACATTACTTTGTCAAGTTTCATGAAGCTAGCACAAACCGTGTTGGATTTAGAGTTCCAAATACATGTATCAATATAGGAGAAAACAGAGTGAAACCTAAAAATTCAAACTGTTACTGGAAATGAACGCTTCAACATAGAAGAACGAAATTTGGGGAACCAAGTCGCCTTCGTGTACTGATCATTACCTGAAAGTATCATCCAGTTTGGGTGAAAAAATATTTGCTGAGATTTCTGGAGATTCGTAACTTTTGGAAGCTTGGCAACCTTTTTCCATGAAAGTGTTTCTCACCAGTCACTGCTTAGGGCTACATCAAGAGGAAACAGAATATAGAGATAGAACGTGAAACTACTTTACTTTGTCAAGTTTCATGAAGCTAGCACAAACCGTGTTGGATTTAGAGTTCCAAATACATCTATCAATATAGGAGAAAACAGAGTGAAACCTAAAAATTCAAACTGTTACAGGAAATGAACGCTTCAACATAGAAGAACGACATTTGGGGAACCAAGTCGCCTTAGTGTACTGATCATTACCTGAAAGTATCATCCAGTTTGGGTGAAAAAATATTTGCTGAGATTTCTGGAGATTCGTAATTTTTGGAAGCTTGGCAACCCCTTTCCATGAAAGTGGTTCTCGCCAGTCACTGCTTAGGGCTACAGCAAGAGGAAACAAAACATAGAGATAGAACGTGAAACTACTTTACTGTGTCAAGTTTCAAGAAGCTAGCACAAACCGTGTTGGATTTAGAGTTCCAAATACATCTATCAATATAGGAGAAAACAGAGTGAAACCTAAAAATTCAAACTGTTACTGGAAATGAACGCTTCAACATAGAAGAACGAAATTTGGGGAACCAAGTCGCCTACGTGTACTGATCATTACCTGAAAGTATCATCCAGTTTGGGTGAAAAAATATTTGCTGAGATTTCTGGAGATTCGTAACTTTTGGAAGCTTGGCAACCTTTTTCCATGAAAGTGTTTCTCGCCAGTCACTGCTTAGGGCTACATCAAGAGGAAACAGAATATAGAGATAGAACGTGAAACTACATTACTTTGTCAAGTTTCATGAAGCTAGCACAAACCGTGTTGGATTTAGAGTTCCAAATACATGTATCAATATAGGAGAAAACAGAGTGAAACCTAAAAATTCAAACTGTTACTGGAAATGAACGCTTCAACATAGAAGAACGAAATTTGGGGAACCAAGTCGCCTTCGTGTACTGATCATTACCTGAAAGTATCATCCAGTTTGGGTGAAAAAATATTTGCTGAGATTTCTGGAGATTCGTAACTTTTGGAAGCTTGGCAACCTTTTTCCATGAAAGTGTTTCTCACCAGTCACTGCTTAGGGCTACATCAAGAGGAAACAGAATATAGAGATAGAACGTGAAACTACTTTACTTTGTCAAGTTTCATGAAGCTAGCACAAACCGTGTTGGATTTAGAGTTCCAAATACATCTATCAATATAGGAGAAAACAGAGTGAAACCTAAAAATTCAAACTGTTACAGGAAATGAACGCTTCAACATAGAAGAACGACATTTGGGGAACCAAGTCGCCTTAGTGTACTGATCATTACCTGAAAGTATCATCCAGTTTGGGTGAAAAAATATTTGCTGAGATTTCTGGAGATTCGTAATTTTTGGAAGCTTGGCAACCCCTTTCCATGAAAGTGGTTCTCGCCAGTCACTGCTTAGGGCTACAGCAAGAGGAAACAAAACATAGAGATAGAACGTGAAACTACTTTACTGTGTCAAGTTTCAAGAAGCTAGCACAAACCGTGTTGGATTTAGAGTTCCAAATACATCTATCAATATAGGAGAAAACAGAGTGAAACCTAAAAATTCAAACTGTTACTGGAAATGAACGCTTCAACATAGAAGAACGAAATTTGGGGAACCAAGTCGCCTACGTGTACTGATCATTACCTGAAAGTATCATCCAGTTTGGGTGAAAAAATATTTGCTGAGATTTCTGGAGATTCGTAACTTTTGGAAGCTTGGCAACCTTTTTCCATGAAAGTGTTTCTCGCCAGTCACTGCTTAGGGCTACATCAAGAGGAAACAGAATATAGAGATAGAACGTGAAACTACATTACTTTGTCAAGTTTCATGAAGCTAGCACAAACCGTGTTGGATTTAGAGTTCCAAATACATGTATCAATATAGGAGAAAACAGAGTGAAACCTAAAAATTCAAACTGTTACTGGAAATGAACGCTTCAACATAGAAGAACGAAATTTGGGGAACCAAGTCGCCTTCGTGTACTGATCATTACCTGAAAGTATCATCCAGTTTGGGTGAAAAAATATTTGCTGAGATTTCTGGAGATTCGTAATTTTTGGAAGCTTGGCAACCCCTTTCCATGAAAGTGTTTCTCGCCAGTCACTGCTTAGGGCTACATCAAGAGGAAACAAAACATAGAGATAGAACGTGAAACTACTTTATTGTGTCAAGTTTCAAGAAGCTAGCACAAACCGTGTTGGATTTAGAGTTCCAAATACATGTATCAATATAGGAGAAAACATAGTGAAACCTAAAAATTCAAACTGTTACAGGAAATGAACGCTTCAACATAGAAGAACGAAATTTGGGGAACCAAGTCGCCTACGTGTACTGATCATTACCTGAAAGTATCATCCAGTTTGGGTGAAAAAATATTTGCTGAGATTTCTGGAGATTCGTAACTTTTGGAAGCTTGGCAACCTTTTTCCATGAAAGTGTTTCTCGCCAGTCACTGCTTAGGGCTACATCAAGAGGAAACAGAATATAGAGATAGAACGTGAAACTACATTACTTTGTCAAGTTTCATGAAGCTAGCACAAACCGTGTTGGATTTAGAGTTCCAAATACATGTATCAATATAGGAGAAAACAGAGTGAAACCTAAAAATTCAAACTGTTACTGGAAATGAACGCTTCAACATAGAAGAACGACATTTGGGGAACCAAGTCGCCTTCATGTGCTGATCATTACCTGAAAGTATCATCCAGTTTGGGTGAAAAAATATTTGCTGAGATTTCTGGAGATTCGTAATTTTTGGAAGCTTGGCAACCCCTTTCCATGAAAGTGTTTCTCGCCAGTCACTGCTTAGGGCTACATCAAGAGGAAACAAAACATAGAGATAGAACGTGAAACTACTTTATTGTGTCAAGTTTCAAGAAGCTAGCACAAACCGTGTTGGATTTAGAGTTCCAAATACATGTATCAATATAGGAGAAAACATAGTGAAACCTAAAAATTCAAACTGTTACAGGAAATGAACGCTTCAACATAGAAGAATGACATTTGGGGAACCAAGTCGCCTTAGTGTACTGATCATTACCTGAAAGTATCATCCAGTTTGGGTGAAAAAATATTTGCTGAGATTTCTGGAGATTCGTAATTTTTGGAAGCTTGGCAACCCCTTTCCATGAAAGTGTTTCTCGCCAGTCACTGCTTAGGGCTACATCAAGAGGAAACAAAACATAGAGACAGAACGTGAAACTACTTTACTGTGTCAAGTTTCAAGAAGCTAGCACAAACCGTGTTGGATTTAGAGTTCCAAATACATGTATCAATATAGGAGAAAACAGAGTGAAACCTAAAAATTCAAACTGTTACAGGAAATGAACGCTTCAACATAGAAGAACGACATTTGGGGAACCAAGTCGCCTTAGTGTACTGATCATTACCTGAAAGTATCATCCAGTTTGGGTGAAAAAATATTTGCTGAGATTTCTGGAGATTCGTAATTTTTGGAAGCTTGGCAACCCCTTTCCATGAAAGTGGTTCTCGCCAGTCACTGCTTAGGGCTACAGCAAGAGGAAACAAAACATAGAGATAGAACGTGAAACTACTTTACTGTGTCAAGTTTCAAGAAGCTAGCACAAACCGTGTTGGATTTAGAGTTCCAAATACATCTATCAATATAGGAGAAAACAGAGTGAAACCTAAAAATTCAAACTGTTACTGGAAATGAACGCTTCAACATAGAAGAACGAAATTTGGGGAACCAAGTCGCCTACGTGTACTGATCATTACCTGAAAGTATCATCCAGTTTGGGTGAAAAAATATTTGCTGAGATTTCTGGAGATTCGTAACTTTTGGAAGCTTGGCAACCTTTTTCCATGAAAGTGTTTCTCGCCAGTCACTGCTTAGGGCTACATCAAGAGGAAACAGAATATAGAGATAGAACGTGAAACTACATTACTTTGTCAAGTTTCATGAAGCTAGCACAAACCGTGTTGGATTTAGAGTTCCAAATACATGTATCAATATAGGAGAAAACAGAGTGAAACCTAAAAATTCAAACTGTTACTGGAAATGAACGCTTCAACATAGAAGAACGAAATTTGGGGAACCAAGTCGCCTTCGTGTACTGATCATTACCTGAAAGTATCATCCAGTTTGGGTGAAAAAATATTTGCTGAGATTTCTGGAGATTCGTAACTTTTGGAAGCTTGGCAACCTTTTTCCATGAAAGTGTTTCTCACCAGTCACTGCTTAGGGCTACATCAAGAGGAAACAGAATATAGAGATAGAACGTGAAACTACTTTACTTTGTCAAGTTTCATGAAGCTAGCACAAACCGTGTTGGATTTAGAGTTCCAAATACATCTATCAATATAGGAGAAAACAGAGTGAAACCTAAAAATTCAAACTGTTACAGGAAATGAACGCTTCAACATAGAAGAACGACATTTGGGGAACCAAGTCGCCTTAGTGTACTGATCATTACCTGAAAGTATCATCCAGTTTGGGTGAAAAAATATTTGCTGAGATTTCTGGAGATTCGTAATTTTTGGAAGCTTGGCAACCCCTTTCCATGAAAGTGGTTCTCGCCAGTCACTGCTTAGGGCTACAGCAAGAGGAAACAAAACATAGAGATAGAACGTGAAACTACTTTACTGTGTCAAGTTTCAAGAAGCTAGCACAAACCGTGTTGGATTTAGAGTTCCAAATACATCTATCAATATAGGAGAAAACAGAGTGAAACCTAAAAATTCAAACTGTTACTGGAAATGAACGCTTCAACATAGAAGAACGAAATTTGGGGAACCAAGTCGCCTACGTGTACTGATCATTACCTGAAAGTATCATCCAGTTTGGGTGAAAAAATATTTGCTGAGATTTCTGGAGATTCGTAACTTTTGGAAGCTTGGCAACCTTTTTCCATGAAAGTGTTTCTCGCCAGTCACTGCTTAGGGCTACATCAAGAGGAAACAGAATATAGAGATAGAACGTGAAACTACATTACTTTGTCAAGTTTCATGAAGCTAGCACAAACCGTGTTGGATTTAGAGTTCCAAATACATGTATCAATATAGGAGAAAACAGAGTGAAACCTAAAAATTCAAACTGTTACTGGAAATGAACGCTTCAACATAGAAGAACGAAATTTGGGGAACCAAGTCGCCTTCGTGTACTGATCATTACCTGAAAATATCATCCAGTTTGGGTGAAAAAATATTTGCTGAGATTTCTGGAGATTCGTAACTTTTGGAAGCTTGGCAACCTTTTTCCATGAAAGTGTTTCTCACCAGTCACTGCTTAGGGCTACATCAAGAGGAAACAGAATATAGAGATAGAACGTGAAACTACTTTACTTTGTCAAGTTTCATGAAGCTAGCACAAACCGTGTTGGATTTAGAGTTCCAAATACATCTATCAATATAGGAGAAAACAGAGTGAAACCTAAAAATTCAAAGTGTTACTGGAAATGAACGCTTCAACATAGAAGAACGACTTTTGGGGAATCAAGTCGCCTTCGTGTACTGATCATTACCTGAAAGTATCATCCAGTTTGGGTGAAAAAATATTTGCTGAGATTTCTGGAGATTCGTAATTTTTGGAAGCTTGGCAACCCCTCTCCATGAAAGTGGTTCTCGCCAGTCACTGCTTAGGGCTACAGCAAGAGGAAACAAAACATAGAGATAGAACATGAAACTACTTTACTGTATCAAGTTTCAAGAAGCTAGCACAAACCGTGTTGGATTTAGAGTTCCAAATACATGTATCAATATAGGAGAAAACAGAGTGAAACCTAAAAATTCAAACTGTTACTGGAAATGAACGCTTCAACATAGAAGAACGAACTTTGGAAAACCAAGTCGCCTTAGTGTACTGATCATTACCTGAAAGTATCATCCAGTATGGGTGAAAAAATATTTGCTGAGATTTCTGGAGATTCGTAATTTTTGGAAGCTTGGCAACCCCTTTCCATGAAAGTGGTTCTCGCCAGTCACTGCTTAGGGCTACAGCAAGAGGAAACAAAACATAGAGATAGAACGTGAAACTACTTTACTGTGTCAAGTTTCAAGAAGCTAGCACAAACCGTGTTGGATTTAGAGTTCCAAATACATCTATCAATATAGGAGAAAACAGAGTGAAACCTAAAAATTCAAACTGTTACTGGAAATGAACGCTTCAACATAGAAGAACGAAATTTGGGGAACCAAGTCGCCTACGTGTACTGATCATTACCTGAAAGTATCATCCAGTTTGGGTGAAAAAATATTTGCTGAGATTTCTGGAGATTCGTAACTTTTGGAAGCTTGGCAACCTTTTTCCATGAAAGTGTTTCTCGCCAGTCACTGCTTAGGGCTACATCAAGAGGAAACAGAATATAGAGATAGAACGTGAAACTACATTACTTTGTCAAGTTTCATGAAGCTAGCACAAACCGTGTTGGATTTAGAGTTCCAAATACATGTATCAATATAGGAGAAAACAGAGTGAAACCTAAAAATTCAAACTGTTACTGGAAATGAACGCTTCAACATAGAAGAACGAAATTTGGGGAACCAAGTCGCCTTCGTGTACTGATCATTACCTGAAAGTATCATCCAGTTTGGGTGAAAAAATATTTGCTGAGATTTCTGGAGATTCGTAACTTTTGGAAGCTTGGCAACCTTTTTCCATGAAAGTGTTTCTCACCAGTCACTGCTTAGGGCTACATCAAGAGGAAACAGAATATAGAGATAGAACGTGAAACTACTTTACTTTGTCAAGTTTCATGAAGCTAGCACAAACCGTGTTGGATTTAGAGTTCCAAATACATCTATCAATATAGGAGAAAACAGAGTGAAACCCAAAAATTTAAAGTGTTACTGGAAATGAACGCTTCAACATAGAAGAACGACTTTTGGGGAACCAAGTCGCCTTCGTGTACTGATCATTACCTGAAAGTATCATCCAGTTTGGGTGAAAAAATATTTGCTGAGATTTCTGGAGATTCGTAATTTTTGGAAGCTTGGCAACCCCTCTCCATGAAAGTGGTTCTCGCCAGTCACTGCTTAGGGCTACAGCAAGAGGAAACAAAACATAGAGATAGAACATGAAACTACTTTACTGTGTCAAGTTTCAAGAAGCTAGCACAAACCGTGTTGGATTTAGAGTTCCAAATACATGTATCAATATAGGAGAAAACAGAGTGAAACCTAAAAATTCAAACTGTTACAGGAAATGAACGCTTCAACATAAAAGAACGAACTTTGGGGAACCAAGTCGCCTTAGTGTACTGATCATTACCTGAAAGTATCATCCAGTTTGGGTGAAAAAATATTTGCTGAGATTTCTAGAGATTCGTAATTTTTGGAAGCTTGGCAACCCCTTTCCATGAAAGTGTTTCTCGCCAGTCACTGCTTAGGGCTACATCAAGAGGAAACAAAACATAGAGATAGAACGTGAAACTACTTTATTGTGTCAAGTTTCAAGAAGCTAGCACAAACCGTGTTGGATTTAGAGTTCCAAATACATGTATCAATATAGGAGAAAACAGAGTGAAACCTAAAAATTCAAACTGTTACTGGAAATGAACGCTTCAACATAGAAGAACGAACTTTGGGGAACCAAGTCGCCTTCGTGTACTGATCATTACCTGAAAGTATCATCCAGTTTGGGTGAAAAAATATTTGCTGACATTTCTGGAGATTCGTAATTTTTGGAAGCTTGGCAACCCCTTTCCATGAAAGTGTTTCTCGCCAGTCACTGCTTAGGGCTACATCAAGAGGAAACAAAACATAGAGATAGAACGTAAATCTACTTTATTGTGTCAAGTTTCAAGAAGCTAGCACAAACCGTGTTGGATTTAGAGTTCCAAATACATGTATCAATATAGGAGAAAACAGAGTGAAACCTAAAAATTCAAACTGTTACAGGAAATGAACGCTTCAACATAGAAGAACGACATTTGGGGAACCAAGTCGCCTTCATGTGCTGATCATTACCTGAAAGTATCATCCAGTTTGGGTGAAAAAATATTTGCTGAGATTTCTGGAGATTCGTAATTTTTGGAAGCTTGGCAACCCCTTTCCATGAAAGTGTTTCTCGCCAGTCACTGCTTAGGGCTACATCAAGAGGAAACAAAACATAGAGATAGAACGTGAAACTACTTTACTCTGTCAAGTTTCAAGAAGCTAGCCCAAACCGTGTTGGATTTAGAGTTCCAAATACATCTATCAATACAGGAGAAAACAGAGTGAAACCTAAAAATTCAAACTGTTTCTGGAAATGAACGCTTCAACATAGAAGAACGACATTTGGGGAACCAAGTCGCCTTAGTGTACTGATCATTACCTGAAAGTATCATCCAGTTTGGGTGAAAAAATATTTGCTGAGATTTCTGGAGATTCGTAATTTTTGGAAGCTTGGCAACCCCTTTCCATGAAAGTGTTTCTCGCCAGTCACTGCTTAGGGCTACATCAAGAGGAAACAAAACATAGAGATAGAACGTAAAACTACTTTATTGTGTCAAGTTTCAAGAAGCTAGCACAAACCGTGTTGGATTTAGAGTTCCAAATACATGTATCAATATAGGAGAAAACAGAGTGAAACCTAAAAATTCAAACTGTTACAGGAAATGAACGCTTCAACATAGAAGAACGACATTTGGGGAACCAAGTCGCCTTCATGTGCTGATCATTACCTGAAAGTATCATCCAGTTTGGGTGAAAAAATATTTGCTGAGATTTCTGGAGATTCGTAATTTTTGGAAGCTTGGCAACCCCTTTCCATGAAAGTGTTTCTCGCCAGTCACTGCTTAGGGCTACATCAAGAGGAAACAAAACATAGAGACAGAACGTGAAACTACTTTACTGTGTCAAGTTTCAAGAAGCTAGCACAAACCGTGTTGGATTTAGAGTTCCAAATACATGTATCAATATAGGAGAAAACAGAGTGAAACCTAAAAATTCAAACTGTTACAGGAAATGAACGCTTCAACACAGAAGAACGACATTTGGGGAACCAAGTCGCCTTAGTGTACTGATCATTACCTGAAAGTATCATCCAGTTTGGGTGAAAAAATATTTGCTGAGATTTCTGGAGATTCGTAATTTTTGGAAGCTTGGCAACCCCTTTCCATGAAAGTGGTTCTCGCCAGTCACTGCTTAGGGCTACAGCAAGAGGAAACAAAACATTGAGATAGAACGTGAAACTACTTTACTGTGTCAAGTTTCAAGAAGCTAGCACAAACCGTGTTGGATTTAGAGTTCCAAATACATGTATCAATATAGGAGAAAACAGAGTGAAACCTAAAAATTCAAACTGTTACTGGAAATGAACGCTTCAACATAGAAGAAAGAACTTTGGGGAACCAAGTCGCCTTCGTGTACTGATCATTACCTGAAAGTATCATCCAGTTTGGGTGAAAAAATATTTGCTGAGATTTCTGGAGATTCGTAATTTTTGGAAGCTTGGCAACCCCTTTCCATGAAAGTGTTTCTCGCCAGTCACTGCTTAGGGCTACATCAAGAGGAAACAAAACATAGAGATAGAACGTAAATCTACTTTATTGTGTCAAGTTTCAAGAAGCTAGCACAAACCGTGTTGGATTTAGAGTTCCAAATACATGTATCAATATAGGAGAAAACAGAGTGAAACCTAAAAATTCAAACTGTTACAGGAAATGAACGCTTCAACATAGAAGAACGACATTTGGGGAACCAAGTCGCCTTCATGTGCTGATCATTACCTGAAAGTATCATCCAGTTTGGGTGAAAAAATATTTGCTGAGATTTCTGGAGATTCGTAATTTTTGGAAGCTTGGCAACCCCTTTCCATGAAAGTGTTTCTCGCCAGTCACTGCTTAGGGCTACATCAAGAGGAAACAAAACATAGAGATAGAACGTGAAACTACTTTACTCTGTCAAGTTTCAAGAAGCTAGCCCAAACCGTGTTGGATTTAGAGTTCCAAATACATCTATCAATACAGGAGAAAACAGAGTGAAACCTAAAAATTCAAACTGTTTCTGGAAATGAACGCTTCAACATAGAAGAACGACATTTGGGGAACCAAGTCGCCTTAGTGTACTGATCATTACCTGAAAGTATCATCCAGTTTGGGTGAAAAAATATTTGCTGAGATTTCTGGAGATTCGTAATTATTGGAAGCTTGGCAACCCCTTTCCATGAAAGTGTTTCTCGCCAGTCACTGCTTAGGGCTACATCAAGAGGAAACAAAACATAGAGACAGAACGTGAAACTACTTTACTGTGTCAAGTTTCAAGAAGCTAGCACAAACCGTGTTGGATTTAGAGTTCCAAATACATGTATCAATATAGGAGAAAACAGAGTGAAACCTAAAAATTCAAACTGTTACAGGAAATGAACGCTTCAACATAGAAGAACGACATTTGGGGAACCAAGTCGCCTTAGTGTACTGATCATTACCTGAAAGTATCATCCAGTTTGGGTGAAAAAATATTTGCTGAGATTTCTGGAGATTCGTAATTTTTGGAAGCTTGGCAACCCCTTTCCATGAAAGTGGTTCTCGCCAGTCACTGCTTAGGGCTACAGCAAGAGGAAACAAAACATAGAGATAGAACGTGAAACTACTTTACTGTGTCAAGTTTCAAGAAGCTAGCACAAACCGTGTTGGATTTAGAGTTCCAAATACATCTATCAATATAGGAGAAAACAGAGTGAAACCTAAAAATTCAAACTGTTACTGGAAATGAACGCTTCAACATAGAAGAACGAAATTTGGGGAACCAAGTCGCCTACGTGTACTGATCATTACCTGAAAGTATCATCCAGTTTGGGTGAAAAAATATTTGCTGAGATTTCTGGAGATTCGTAACTTTTGGAAGCTTGGCAACCTTTTTCCATGAAAGTGTTTCTCGCCAGTCACTGCTTAGGGCTACATCAAGAGGAAACAGAATATAGAGATAGAACGTGAAACTACATTACTTTGTCAAGTTTCATGAAGCTAGCACAAACCGTGTTGGATTTAGAGTTCCAAATACATGTATCAATATAGGAGAAAACAGAGTGAAACCTAAAAATTCAAACTGTTACTGGAAATGAACGCTTCAACATAGAAGAACGAAATTTGGGGAACCAAGTCGCCTTCGTGTACTGATCATTACCTGAAAGTATCATCCAGTTTGGGTGAAAAAATATTTGCTGAGATTTCTGGAGATTCGTAACTTTTGGAAGCTTGGCAACCTTTTTCCATGAAAGTGTTTCTCACCAGTCACTGCTTAGGGCTACATCAAGAGGAAACAGAATATAGAGATAGAACGTGAAACTACTTTACTTTGTCAAGTTTCATGAAGCTAGCACAAACCGTGTTGGATTTAGAGTTCCAAATACATCTATCAATATAGGAGAAAACAGAGTGAAACCTAAAAATTCAAAGTGTTACTGGAAATGAACGCTTCAACATAGAAGAACGACTTTTGGGGAACCAAGTCGCCTTCGTGTACTGATCATTACCTGAAAGTATCATCCAGTTTGGGTGAAAAAATATTTGCTGAGATTTCTGGAGATTCGTAATTTTTGGAAGCTTGGCAACCCCTCTCCATGAAAGTGGTTCTCGCCAGTCACTGCTTAGGGCTACAGCAAGAGGAAACAAAACATAGAGATAGAACATGAAACTACTTTACTGTGTCAAGTTTCAAGAAGCTAGCACAAACCGTGTTGGATTTAGAGTTCCAAATACATGTATCAATATAGGAGAAAACAGAGTGAAACCTAAAAATTCAAACTGTTACAGGAAATGAACGCTTCAACATAAAAGAACGAACTTTGGGGAACCAAGTCGCCTTAGTGTACTGATCATTACCTGAAAGTATCATCCAGTTTGGGTGAAAAAATATTTGCTGAGATTTCTGGAGATTCGTAATTTTTGGAAGCTTGGCAACCCCTTTCCATGAAAGTGTTTCTCGCCAGTCACTGCTTAGGGCTACATCAAGAGGAAACAAAACATAGAGATAGAACGTAAAACTACTTTATTGTGTCAAGTTTCAAGAAGCTAGCACAAACCGTGTTGGATTTAGAGTTCCAAATACATGTATCAATATAGGAGAAAACAGAGTGAAACCTAAAAATTCAAACTGTTACAGGAAATGAACGCTTCAACATAGAAGAACGACATTTGGGGAACCAAGTCGCCTTCATGTGCTGATCATTACCTGAAAGTATCATCCAGTTTGGGTGAAAAAATATTTGCTGAGATTTCTGGAGATTCGTAATTTTTGGAAGCTTGGCAACCCCTTTCCATGAAAGTGTTTCTCGCCAGTCACTGCTTAGGGCTACATCAAGAGGAAACAAAACATAGAGACAGAACGTGAAACTACTTTACTGTGTCAAGTTTCAAGAAGCTAGCACAAACCGTGTTGGATTTAGAGTTCCAAATACATGTATCAATATAGGAGAAAACAGAGTGAAACCTAAAAATTCAAACTGTTACAGGAAATGAACGCTTCAACACAGAAGAACGACATTTGGGGAACCAAGTCGCCTACGTGTACTGATCATTACCTGAAAGTATCATCCAGTTTGGGTGAAAAAATATTTGCTGAGATTTCTGGAGATTCGTAATTTTTGGAAGCTTGGCAACCCCTTTCCATGAAAGTGTTTCTCGCCAGTCACTGCTTAGGGCTACATCAAGAGGAAACAAAACATAGAGATAGAACGTGAAACTACTTTACTCTGTCAAGTTTCAAGAAGCTAGCCCAAACCGTGTTGGATTTAGAGTTCCAAATACATCTATCAATACAGGAGAAAACAGAGTGAAACCTAAAAATTCAAACTGTTACAGGAAATGAACGCTTCAACATAGAAGAACGACATTTGGGGAACCAAGTCGCCTTCATGTGCTGATCATTACCTGAAAGTATCATCCAGTTTGGGTGAAAAAATATTTGCTGAGATTTCTGGAGATTCGTAATTTTTGGAAGCTTGGCAACCCCTTTCCATGAAAGTGTTTCTCGCCAGTCACTGCTTAGGGCTACATCAAGAGGAAACAAAACATAGAGATAGAACGTGAAACTACTTTACTCTGTCAAGTTTCAAGAAGCTAGCCCAAACCGTGTTGGATTTAGAGTTCCAAATACATCTATCAATACAGGAGAAAACAGAGTGAAACCTAAAAATTCAAACTGTTTCTAGAAATGAACGCTTCAACATAGAAGAACGACATTTGGGGAACCAAGTCGCCTTAGTGTACTGATCATTACCTGAAAGTATCATCCAGTTTGGGTGAAAAAATATTTGCTGAGATTTCTGGAGATTCGTAATTTTTGGAAGCTTGGCAACCCCTTTCCATGAAAGTGTTTCTCGCCAGTCACTGCTTAGGGCTACATCAAGAGGAAACAAAACATAGAGATAGAACGTAAAACTACTTTATTGTGTCAAGTTTCAAGAAGCTAGCACAAACCGTGTTGGATTTAGAGTTCCAAATACATGTATCAATATAGGAGAAAACAGAGTGAAACCTAAAAATTCAAACTGTTACAGGAAATGAACGCTTCAACATAGAAGAACGACATTTGGGGAACCAAGTCGCCTTCATGTGCTGATCATTACCTGAAAGTATCATCCAGTTTGGGTGAAAAAATATTTGCTGAGATTTCTGGAGATTCGTAATTTTTGGAAGCTTGGCAACCCCTTTCCATGAAAGTGTTTCTCGCCAGTCACTGCTTAGGGCTACATCAAGAGGAAACAAAACATAGAGACAGAACGTGAAACTACTTTACTGTGTCAAGTTTCAAGAAGCTAGCACAAACCGTGTTGGATTTAGAGTTCCAAATACATGTATCAATATAGGAGAAAACAGAGTGAAACCTAAAAATTCAAACTGTTACAGGAAATGAACGCTTCAACACAGAAGAACGACATTTGGGGAACCAAGTCGCCTTAGTGTACTGATCATTACCTGAAAGTATCATCCAGTTTGGGTGAAAAAATATTTGCTGAGATTTCTGGAGATTCGTAATTTTTGGAAGCTTGGCAACCCCTTTCCATGAAAGTGGTTCTCGCCAGTCACTGCTTAGGGCTACAGCAAGAGGAAACAAAACATTGAGATAGAACGTGAAACTACTTTACTGTGTCAAGTTTCAAGAAGCTAGCACAAACCGTGTTGGATTTAGAGTTCCAAATACATGTATCAATATAGGAGAAAACAGAGTGAAACCTAAAAATTCAAACAGTTACAGGAAATGAATGCTTCAACATAGAAGAACGACATTTTGGGAACCAAGTCGCCTTAGTGTACTGATCATTACCTGAAAGTATCATCCAGTTTGGGTGAAAAAATATTTGCTGAGATTTCTGGAGATTCGTAATTTTTGGAAGCTTGGCAACCCCTTTCCATGAAAGTGTTTCTCGCCAGTCACTGCTTAGGGCTACATCAAGAGGAAACAAAACATAGAGATAGAACGTGAAAGTACTTTACTGTGTCAAGTTTCAAGAAGCTAGCACAAACCGTGTTGGATTTAGAGTTCCAAATACATCTATCAATATAGGAGAAAACAGAGTGAAACCTAAAAATTCAAACTGTTTCTGGAAATGAACGCTTCAACATAGAAGAACGACATTTGTGGAACCAAGTCGCCTTAGTGTACTGATCATTACCTGAAAGTATCATCCAGTTTGGGTGAAAAAATATTTGCTGAGATTTCTGGAGATTCGTAATTATTGGAAGCTTGGCAACCCCTTTCCATGAAAGTGTTTCTCGCCAGTCACTGCTTAGGGCTACATCAAGAGGAAACAAAACATAGAGACAGAACGTGAAACTACTTTACTGTGTCAAGTTTCAAGAAGCTAGCACAAACCGTGTTGGATTTAGAGTTCCAAATACATGTATCAATATAGGAGAAAACAGAGTGAAACCTAAAAATTCAAACTGTTACAGGAAATGAACGCTTCAACACAGAAGAACGACATTTGGGGAACCAAGTCGCCTTAGTGTACTGATCATTACCTGAAAGTATCATCCAGTTTGGGTGAAAAAATATTTGCTGAGATTTCTGGAGATTCGTAATTTTTGGAAGCTTGGCAACCCCTTTCCATGAAAGTGTTTCTCGCCAGTCACTGCTTAGGGCTACATCAAGAGGAAACAAAACATAGAGATAGAACGTAAATCTACTTTATTGTGTCAAGTTTCAAGAAGCTAGCACAAACCGTGTTTGATTTAGAGTTCCAAATACATGTATCAATATAGGAGAAAACAGAGTGAAACCTAAAAATTCAAACTGTTACAGGAAATGAACGCTTCAACATAGAAGAACGACATTTGGGGAACCAAGTCGCCTTCATGTGCTGATCATTACCTGAAAGTATCATCCAGTTTGGGTGAAAAAATATTTGCTGAGATTTCTGGAGATTCGTAATTTTTGGAAGCTTGGCAACCCCTTTCCATGAAAGTGTTTCTCGCCAGTCACTGCTTAGGGCTACATCAAGAGGAAACAAAACATAGAGATAGAACGTGAAACTACTTTATTGTGTCAAGTTTCAAGAAGCTAGCACAAACCGTGTTGGATTTAGAGTTCCAAATACATGTATCAATATAGGAGAAAACATAGTGAAACCTAAAAATTCAAACTGTTACAGGAAATGAACGCTTCAACATAGAAGAATGACATTTGGGGAACCAAGTCGCCTTAGTGTACTGATCATTACCTGAAAGTATCATCCAGTTTGGGTGAAAAAATATTTGCTGAGATTTCTGGAGATTCGTAATTTTTGGAAGCTTGGCAACCCCTTTCCATGAAAGTGTTTCTCGCCAGTCACTGCTTAGGGCTACATCAAGAGGAAACAAAACATAGAGACAGAACGTGAAACTACTTTACTGTGTCAGGTTTTAGAAGCTAGCACAAACCGTGTTGGATTTAGAGTTCCAAATACATGTATCAATATAGGAGAAAACAGAGTGAAACCTAAAAATTCAAACTGTTACTGGAAATGAACGCTTCAACATAGAAGAACGACATTTGGGGAACCAAGTCGCCTTAGTGTACTGATCATTACCTGAAAGTATCATCCAGTTTGGGTGAAAAAATATTTGCTGAGATTTCTGGAGATTCGTAATTTTTGGAAGCTTGGCAACCCCTTTCCATGAAAGTGGTTCTCGCCAGTCACTGCTTAGGGCTACAGCAAGAGGAAACAAAACATAGAGATAGAACGTGAAACTACTTTACTGTGTCAAGTTTCAAGAAGCTAGCACAAACCGTGTTGGATTTAGAGTTCCAAATACATGTATCAATATAGGAGAAAACAGAGTGAAACCTAAAAATTCAAACAGTTACAGGAAATGAATGCTTCAACATAGAAGAACGACATTTTGGGAACCAAGTCGCCTTAGTGTACTGATCATTACCTGAAAGTATCATCCAGTTTGGGTGAAAAAAATATTTGCTGAGATTTCTGGAGATTCGTAACTTTTGGAAGCTTGGCAACATTTTTCCAGGAAAGTGTTTCTCGCCAGTCACTGCTTAGGGCTACATCAAGAGGAAACAGAATATAGAGATAGAACGTGAAACTACTTTACTTTGTCAAGTTTCAAGAAGCTAGCACAAACCGTGTTGGATTTACAGTTCCAAATACATGTATCAATATAGGAGAAAACAGAGTGAAACCTAAAAATTCAAACTGTTACTGGAAATGAATGCTTCAACATAGAAGAACGAACTTTGGGGAACCAAGTCGCCTTCGTGTACTGATCATTACCTGAAAGTATCATCCAGTTTGGGTGAAAAAATATTTGCTGAGATTTCTGGAGATTCGTAATTTTTGGAAGCTTGGCAACCCCTTTCCATGAAAGTGTTTCTCGCCAGTCACTGCTTAGGGCTACATCAAGAGGAAACAAAACATAGAGACAGAACGTGAAACTACTTTACTGTGTCAAGTTTCAAGAAGCTAGCACAAACCGTGTTGGATTTAGAGTTTCAAATACATGTATCAATATAGGAGAAAACAGAGTGAAACCTAAAAATTCAAACTGTTACAGGAAATGAATGCTTCAACATAGAAGAATGAAATTTGGGGAACCAAGTCGCCTTAGTGTACTGATCATTACCTGAAAGTATCATCCAGTTTGGGTGAAAAAATATTTGCTGAGATTTCTGGAGATTCGTAATTTTTGGAAGCTTGGCAACCCCTCTCCATGAAAGTGGTTCTCGCCAGTCACTGCTTAGGGCTACATCAAGAGGAAACAAAACCTAGAGATACAACGTGAAACTACTTTACTGTGTCAAGTTTCAAGAAGCTAGCACAAACCGTGTTGGATTTAGAGTTCCAAATACATCTATCAATATAGGAGAAAACAGAGTGAAACCTAAAAATTCAAACTGTTACAGGAAATGAACGCTTCAACATAGAAGTACGAACTTTGGGGAACCAAGTCGCCTTAGTGTACTGATCATTACCTGAAAGTATCATACAGTTTGGGTGAAAAAATATTTGCTGATATTTCTGGAGATTCGTAATTTTTGGAAGCTTGGCAACCGCTTTCCATGAAAGTGTTTCTCGCCAGTCACTGCTTAGGGCTACATCAAGAGGAAACAAAACCTAGAGATAGAACGTGAAACTACTTTACTGTGTCAAGTTTCAAGAAGCTAGCACAAACCGTGTTGGATTTAGAGTTCCAAATACATCTATCAATATAGGAGAAAACAGAGTGAAACCTAAAAATTCAAACTGTTACTGGAAATGAACGCTTCAACATAGAAGAACGAAATTTGGGGAACCAAGTCGCCTATGTGTACTGATCATTACCTGAAAGTATCATCCAGTTTGGGTGAAAAAATATTTGCTGAGATTTCTGGAGATTCGTAACTTTTGGAAGCTTGGCAACCTTTTTCCATGAAAGTGTTTCTCGCCAGTCACTGCTTAGGGCTACATCAAGAGGAAACAGAATATAGAGATAGAACGTGAAACTACATTACTTTGTCAAGTTTCATGAAGCTAGCACAAACCGTGTTGGATTTAGAGTTCCAAATACTTGTATCAATATAGGAGAAAACAGAGTGAAACCTAAAAATTCAAACTGTTACTGGAAATGAACGCTTCAACATAGAAGAACGAAATTTGGGGAACCAAGTCGCCTTCGTGTACTGATCATTACCTGAAACTATCATCCAGTTTGGGTGAAAAAATATTTGCTGAGATTTCTGGAGATTCGTAACTTTTGGAAGCTTGGCAACCTTTTTCCATGAAAGTGTTTCTCACCAGTCACTGCTTAGGGCTACATCAAGAGGAAACAGAATATAGAGATAGAACGTGAAACTACTTTACTTTGTCAAGTTTCAAGAAGCTAGCACAAACCGTGTTGGATTTAGAGTTCCAAATACATGTATCAATATAGGAGAAAACAGAGTGAAACCTAAAAATTCAAACTGTTACAGGAAATGAACGCTTCAACATAGAAGAACGAACTTTGGGGAACCAAGTCGCCTTAGTGTACTGATCATTACCTGAAAGTATCATCCAGTTTGGGTGAAAAAATATTTGCTGAGATTTCTGGAGATTCGTAATTTTTGGAAGCTTGGCAACCCCTTTCCATGAAAGTGTTTCTCGCCAGTCACTGCTTAGGGCTACATCAAGAGGAAACAAAACATAGAGATAGAACGAGAAACTACTTTATTGTGTCAAGTTTCAAGAAGCTAGCACAAACCGTGTTGGATTTAGAGTTCCAAATACATGTATCAATATAGGAGAAAACAGAGTGAAACCTAAAAATTCAAACTGTTACAGGAAATGAACGCTTCAACATAGAAGAACGACATTTGGGGAACCAAGTCGCCTTAGTGTACTGATCATTACCTGAAAGTATCATCCAGTTTGGGTGAAAAAATATTTGCTGAGATTTCTGGAGATTCGTAATTTTTGGAAGCTTGGCAACCACTCTCCATGAAAGTGGTTCTCGCCAGTCACTGCTTAGGGCTACAGCAAGAGGAAACAAAACATAGAGATAGAAGTTGAAACTACTTTACTGTATCAAGTTTCAAGAAGCTAGCACAAACCGTGTTGGATTTAGAGTTCCAAATACATGTATCAATATAGGAGAAAACAGAGTGAAACCTAAAAATTCAAACTGTTACTAGAAATGAACGCTTCAACATAGAAGAACGAAATTTGGGGAACCAAGTCGCCTTAGTGTACTGATCATTACCTGAAAGTATCATCCAGTTTGGGTGTAAAAATATTTGCTGAGATTTCTGGAGATTCGTAATTTTTGGAAGATTGGCAACCCCTTTCCATGAAAGTGTTTCTCGCCAGTCACTGCTTAGGGCTACATCAAGAGGAAACAAAACCTAGAGATAGAACGTGAAACTACTTTACTGTGTCAAGTTTCAGCAAGCTAGCACAAACTGTGTTGGATTTAGAGTTCCAAATACATCTATCAATATAGGAGAAAACAGTGAAACCTAAAAATTCAAACTGTTACTGGAAATGAACGCTTCAACATAGAAGAACAAACTTTGGGGAACCAAGTCGCCTTAGTGTACTGATCATTACCTGAAAGTATCATCCAGTTTGGGTGAAAAAATATTTGCTTAGATTTCTGGAGATTCGTAATTTTTGGAAGCTTGGCAACCCCTTTCCATGAAAGTGTTTCTCGCCAGTCACTGCTTAGGGCTACATCAAGAGGAAACAAAACATAGAGATAGAACGTGAAAGTACTTTACTGTGTCAAGTTTCAAGAAGCTAGCACAAACCGTGTTGGATTTAGACTTCCAAATACATCTATCAATATAGGAGAAAACAGAGTGAAACCTATAAATTCAAACTGTTTCTGGAAAGGAACGCTTCAACATAGAAGAACGACATTTGGGGAACCAAGTCGCCTTAGTGTACTGATCATTACCTGAAAGTATCATCCAGTTTGGGTGAAAAAATATTTGCTGAGATTTCTGGAGATTCGTAATTTTTGAAAGCTTGACAACCCCTTTCCATGAAAGTGTTTCTCGCCAGTCACTGCTTAGGGCTACATCAAGAGGAAACATAACATAGAGATAGAACTTGAAACTACTTTACTGTGTCAAGTTTCAAGAAGCTAGCACAAACCGTGTTGGATTTAGAGTTCCAAATACATGTATCAATATAGGAGAAAACAGAGTGAAACCTAAAAATTCAAACTGTTACTGGAAATGAACGCTTCATCATAGAAGAACGAAATTTGGGGAACCAAGTCGCCTTAGTGTACTGATCATTACCTGAAAGTATCATCCAGTTTGGGTGAAAAAATATTTGCTGAGATTTTTGGAGATTCGTAATTTTTGGAAGCTTGGCAACCCCTCTCCATGAAAGTGGTTCTCACCAGTCACTGCTTAGGGCTACAGCAAGAGGAAACAAAACATAGAGAGAGAACGTGAAACTACTTTACTGTATCAAGTTTCAAGAAGCTAGCACAAACCGTGTTGGATTTAGAGTTCCAAATACATGTATCAATATAGGAGAAAACAGAGTGAAACCTAAAAATTCAAACTGTTTCTGGAAAAGAACGCTTCAACATAGAAGAACGACATTTGGGGAACCAAGTCGCCTTAGTGTACTGATCATTACCTGAAAGTATCATCCAGTTTGGGTGAAAAAATATTTGCTTAGATTTCTGGAGATTCGTAATTTTTGGAAGCTTGGCAACCCCTTTCCATGAAAGTGTTTCTCGCCAGTCACTGCTTAGGGCTACATCAAGAGGAAACAAAACATAGAGATAGAACGTGAAAGTACTTTACTGTGTCAAGTTTCAAGAAGCTAGCACAAACCGTGTTGGATTTAGACTTCCAAATACATCTATCAATATAGGAGAAAACAGAGTGAAACCTATAAATTCAAACTGTTTCTGGAAAAGAACGCTTCAACATAGAAGAACGACATTTGGGGAACCAAGTCGCCTTAGTGTACTGATCATTACCTGAAAGTATCATCCAGTTTGGGTGAAAAAATATTTGCTGAGATTTCTGGAGATTCGTAATTTTTGAAAGCTTGACAACCCCTTTCCATGAAAGTGTTTCTCGCCAGTCACTGCTTAGGGCTACATCAAGAGGAAACATAACATAGAGATAGAACTTGAAACTACTTTACTGTGTCAAGTTTCAAGAAGCTAGCACAAACCGTGTTGGATTTAGAGTTCCAAATACATGTATCAATATAGGAGAAAACAGAGTGAAACCTAAAAATTCAAACTGTTACTGGAAATGAACGCTTCATCATAGAAGAACGAAATTTGGGGAACCAAGTCGCCTTAGTGTACTGATCATTACCTGAAAGTATCATCCAGTTTGGGTGAAAAAATATTTGCTGAGATTTTTGGAGATTCGTAATTTTTGGAAGCTTGGCAACCCCTCTCCATGAAAGTGGTTCTCGCCAGTCACTGCTTAGGGCTACAGCAAGAGGAAACAAAACATAGAGAGAGAACGTGAAACTACTTTACTGTATCAAGTTTCAAGAAGCTAGCACAAACCGTGTTGGATTTAGAGTTCCAAATACATGTATCAATATAGGAGAAAACAGAGTGAAACCTAAAAATTCAAACTGTTACTGGAAATGAAGGCTTCAACATAGAAGAACGAAATTTGGGGAACCAAGTCGCCTTAGTGTACTGATCATTACCTGAAAGTATCATCCAGTTTGGGTGAAAAAATATTTGCTGAGATTTCTGGAGATTCGTAATTTTTGGAAGCTTGGCAAACCCCTTTCTATGAAAGTGTTTCTCGCCAGTCACTGCTTAGGGCTACATCAAGAGGAAACAAAACCTAGAGATAGAACGTGAAACTACTTTATTGTGTCAAGTTTCAAGAAGCTAGCACAAACCGTGTTGGATTTAGAGTTCCAAATACATCTATCAATATAGGAGAAAACAGAGTGAAACCTAAAAATTCAAACTGTTACTGGAAATGAAGGCTTCAACATAGAAGAACGAAATTTGGGGAACCAAGTCGCCTACGTGTACTGATCATTACCTGAAAGTATCATCCAGTTTGGGTGAAAAAATATTTCCTGAGATTTTTGGAGATTCGTAACTTTTGGAAGCTTGGCAACCTTTTTCCATGAAAGTGTTTCTCGCCAGTCACTGCTTAGGGCTACATTAAGAGGAAACAGAATATAGAGATAGAACGTGAAACTACTTTACTTTGTCAAGTTTCATGAAGCTAGCACAAACCGTGTTGGATTTAGAGTTCCAAATACATGTATCAATGTAGGAGAAAACAGAGTGAAACCTAAAAATTCAAACTGTTACTGCAAATGAACGCTTCAACATAGAAGAACGAAATTTGGGGAACCAAGTCGCCTTCGTGTACTGATCATTACCTGAAAGTATCATCCAGTTTGGGTGAAAAAATATTTGCTGAGATTTCTGGAGATTCGTAACTTTTGGAAGCTTGGCAACCTTTTTCCATGAAAGTGTTTCTCACCAGTCACTGCTTAGGGCTACATCAAGAGGAAACAGAATATAGAGATAGAACGTGAAACTACTTTACTTTGTCAAGTTTCATGAAGCTAGCACAAACCGTGTTGGATTTAGAGTTCCAAATACATCTATCAATATAGGAGAAAACAGAGTGAAACCTAAAAATTCAAAGTGTTACTGGAAATGAACGCTTCAACATAGAAGAACGACATTTGGGGAACCAAGTCGCCTTCATGTACTGATCATTACCTGAAAGTATCATCCAGTTTGGGTGAAAAAATATTTGCTGAGATTTCTGGAGATTCGTAATTTTTGGAAGCTTGGCAACCCCTCTCCATGAAAGTGGTTCTCGACAGTCACTGCTTAGGGCTACAGCAAGAGGAAACAAAACATAGAGATAGAACGTGAAACTACTTTACTGTATCAAGTTTCAAGAAGCTAGCACAAACCGTGTTGGATTTAGAGTTCCAAATACATGTATCAATATAGGAGAAAACAGAGTGAAACCTAAAAATTCAAACTGTTACTGGAAATGAACGCTTCAACATAGAAGAACGAACTTTGGGGAACCAAGTCGCCTTAGTGTACTGATCATTACCTGAAAGTATCATCCAGTTTGGGTGAAAAAATATTTGCTGAGATTTCTGGAGATTCGTAATTTTTGGAAGCTTGGCAACCCCTTTCCATGAAAGTGTTTCTCGCCAGTCACTGCTTAGGGCTACATCAAGAGGAAACAAAACATAGAGATAGAACATGAAACTACTTTACTGTGTCAAGTTTCAAGAAGCTAGCACAAACCGTGTTGGATTTAGAGTTCCAAATACATGTATCAATATAGGAGAAAACAGAGTGAAACCTAAAAATTCAAACTGTTACAGGAAATGAACGCTTCAACATAGAAGAACGACATTTGGGGAACCAAGTCGCCTTAGTGTACTGATCATTACCTGAAAGTATCATCCAGTTTGGGTGAAAAAATATTTGCTGAGATTTCTGGAGATTCGTAATTTTTGGAAGCTTGGCAACCCCTCTCGATGAAAGTGGTTCTCGCCAGTCACTGCTTAGGGCTACAGCAAGAGGAAACAAAACATAGAGATAGAACGTGAAACTACTTTACTGTGTCAAGTTTCAAGAAGCTAGCACAAACCGTGTTGGATTTAGAGTTCCAAATACATGTATCAATATAGGAGAAAACAGAGTGAAACCTAAAAATTCAAACTGTTACAGGAAATGAACACTTCAACATAGAAGAACGACATTTGGGGAACCAAGTCGCCTTAGTGTACTGATCATTACCTGAAAGTATCATCCAGTTTGGGTGAAAAAATATTTGCTGAGATTTTTGAAGATTCGTAATTTTTGGAAGCTTGGCAACCCCTCTCCATGAAAGTGGTTCTCGCCAGTCACTGCTTAGGGCTACAGCAAGAGGAAACAAAACATAGAGAGAGAACGTGAAACTACTTTACTGTATCAAGTTTCAAGAAGCTAGCACAAACCGTGTTGGATTTAGAGTTCCAAATACATGTATCAATATAGGAGAAAACAGAGTGAAACCTAAAATATCAAACTCTTACTGGAAATGAAGGCTTCAACATAGAAGAACGAAATTTGGGGAACCAAGTCGCCTTAGTGTACTGATCATTACCTGAAAGTATCATCCAGTTTGGGTGAAAAAATATTTGCTGAGATTTCTGGAGATTCGTAATTTTTGGAAGCTTGGCAAACCCCTTTCCATGAAAGTGTTTCTCGCCAGTCACTGCTTAGGGCTACATCAAGAGGAAACAAAACCTAGAGATAGAACGTGAAACTACTTTACTGTGTCAAGTTTCAAGAAGCTAGCACAAACCGTGTTGGATTTAGAGTTCCAAATACATCTATCAATATAGGAGAAAACAGAGTGAAACCTAAAAATTCAAACTGTTACTGGAAATGAAGGCTTCAACATAGAAGAACGAAATTTGGGGAACCAAGTCGCCTACGTGTACTGATCATTACCTGAAAGTATCATCCAGTTTGGGTGAAAAAATATTTGCTGAGATTTCTGGAGATTCGTAACTTTTGGAAGCTTGGCAACCTTTTTCCATGAAAGTGTTTCTCGCCAGTCACTGCTTAGGGCTACATCAAGAGGAAACAGAATATAGAGATAGAACGAGAAACTACTTTACTTTGTCAAGTTTCATGAAGCTAGCACAAACCGTGTTGGATTTAGAGTTCCAAATACATGTATCAATATAGGAGAAAACAGAGTGAAACCTAAAAATTCAAACTGTTACTGCAAATGAACGCTTCAACATAGAAGAACGAAATTTGGGGAACCAAGTCGCCTTCGTGTACTGATCATTACCTGAAAGTATCATCCAGTTTGGGTGAAAAAATATTTGCTGAGATTTCTGGAGATTCGTAACTTTTGGAAGCTTGGCAACCTTTTTCCATGAAAGTGTTTCTCACCAGTCACTGCTTAGGGCTACATCAAGAGGAAACAGAATATAGAGATAGAACGTGAAACTACTTTACTTTGTCAAGTTTCATGAAGCTAGCACAAACCGTGTTGGATTTAGAGTTCCAAATACATCTATCAATATAGGAGAAAACAGAGTGAAACCTAAAAATTCAAAGTGTTACTGGAAATGAACGCTTCAACATAGAAGAACGACATTTGGGGAACCAAGTCGCCTTCATTTACTGATCATTACCTGAAAGTATCATCCAGTTTGGGTGAAAAAATATTTGCTGAGATTTCTGGAGATTCGTAATTTTTGGAAGCTTGGCAACCCCTCTCCATGAAAGTGGTTCTCGCCAGTCACTGCTTAGGGCTACAGCAAGAGGAAACAAAACATAGAGATAGAACGTGAAACTACTTTACTGTATCAAGTTTCAAGAAGCTAGCACAAACCGTGTTGGATTTAGAGTTCCAAATACATGTATCAATATAGGAGAAAACAGAGAGAAACCTAAAAATTCAAACTGTTACTGGAAATGAACGCTTCAACATAGAAGAACGAACTTTGGGGAACCAAGTCGCCTTAGTGTACTGATCATTACCTGAAAGTATCATCCAGTTTGGGTGAAAAAATATTTGCTGAGATTTCTGGAGATTCGTAATTTTTGGAAGCTTGGCAACCCCTCTCCATGAAAGTGGTTCTCGCCAGTCACTGCTTAGGGCTACATCAAGAGGAAACAAAACCTAGAGATAGAACGTGAAACTACTTTATTGTGTCTAGTTTCAAGAAGCTAGCACAAACCGTGTTGGATTTAGAGTTCCAAATACATCTATCAATATAGGAGAAAACAGAGTGAAACCTAAAAATTCAAACTGTTACTGGAAATGAAGGCTTCAACATAGAAGAACGAAATTTGGGGAACCAAGTCGCCTACGTGTACTGATCATTACCTGAAAGTATCATCCAGTTTGGGTGAAAAAATATTTCCTGAGATTTTTGGAGATTCGTATCTTTTGGAAGCTTGGCAACCTTT